>NC_083435.1:3798733-4021233 GCF_020745735.1 Hemiscyllium ocellatum
CACCAGAATCTAATGTTGATCTTTCTCTCTCTCTGTGTACCCTGTCGGCAGCAGGAACACGGTATTACTTGCTCTGTTCTGTCATTGTAATGCACTTTGTACTGTCTGATCTACCTGGACTACTCGCAAAACAACATTTTTCACTGTATCCAGGTACATGGGACAATCACAAACCAAAATCAACTCAGCGGGACTCACCACATACACACAGCAGCGACAGGAGCAGGTCAGAGGCTGGGAATCCTGCAGCGAGGAACTCCCCTCCTGACTCCCCACTAACACAGCAAGGCAGGCAGCGTCAGGAGGGACAGGCAGGGGGCTGGGGGAACACAGCAAGGCAGGCAGCGTCAGGAGGGACAGGCAGGGGGCTGGGGGAACACAGCAAGGCAGGCAGCGTCAGGAGGGACAGGCAGGAGGCTGGGGGGAACACAGCAAGGCACTCTGCGTCAGGAGGGACAGGCTGGAGGCTGGGAGAACACAGCAAGCCAGGCAGCATCAGGAGGGACAGGCAGGAGGCTGGGGGAACACAGCAAGGCAGGCAGCATCAGGAGGGACAGGCAGGAGGCTGGGGGAACACAGCAAGGCAGGCAGCATCAGGAGGGACAGGCAGGAGGCTGGGGGAACACAGCAAGGCAGGCAGCATCAGGAGGACAGGCAGGAGGCTGGGGGGAACACAGCAAGGCAGGCAGCACCAGGAGGGACAGGCAGGAGGCTGGGGGAACACAGCAAGGCAGGCAGCATCAGGAGGGACAGGCAGGAGGCTGGGGGAACACAGCAAGGCAGGCAGCAATGGAGGGACAGGCAGGAGGCTGAGGGAACACAGCAAGGCAGGCAGCGTCAGGAGGGACAGGCAGGAGGCTGGGGGAACACAGCAAGGCAGGCAGCATCAGGAGGGACAGGCAGGAGGCTGGGAGAACACAGCAAGGCAGGCAGCATCAGGAGGGACAGGCAGGAGGCTGGGGGAACACAGCAAGGCAGGCAGCGTCAGGGGGGACAGGCAGGAGGCTGGGGGGAACACAGCAAGGCAGGCAGCATTAGGAGGGACAGGCAGGAGGCTGGGAGAACACAGCAAGGCAGGCAGCATCAGGAGGGACAGGCAGGAGGCTGGGGGAACACAGCAAGGCAGGCAGCGTCAGGAGGGACAGGCAGGAGGCTGGGGGGAACACAGCAAGGCAGGCAGCATCAGGAGGGACAGGCAGGAGGCTGGGGGAACACAGCAAGGCAGGCAGCGTCAGGAGGGACAGGCAGGGGGCTGGGGGGAACACAGCAAGGCAGGCAGCATCAGGAGGGACAGGCAGGAGGCTGGGGGAACACAGCAAGGCAGGCAGCATCAGGAGGGACAGGCAGGAGGCTGGGGGAACACAGCAAGGCAGGCAGCGTCAGGAGGGACAGGCAGGAGGCTGGGGGGAACACAGCAAGGCAGGCAGCATCAGGAGGGACAGGCAGGAGGCTGGGGGAACACAGCAAGGCAGGCAGCAATGGAGGGACAGGCAGGAGGCTGAGGGAACACAGCAAGGCAGGCAGCGTCAGGAGGGACAGGCAGGAGGCTGGGGGAACACAGCAAGGCAGGCAGCGTCAGGAGGGACAGGCAGGAGGCTGGGGGGAACACAGCAAGGCAGGCAGCGTCAGGATCTGTAGAAACAGATCTTTCTGGGTGTGACCCTTGTCCAGTGAATCTGGGATAACTGATCTCTGCCTGTTCACATTTCAGGACCCACCCCTGCCTCAGGGAACACTATTCCCGCTGAAGTTCACTTTTAAACCTCTTTGTTTCTCTAACAGGCGCTTTTCCTGCCTGCTTTCTAGAGTCCGAGTGGCACAAGGTCTGAACAAACTAACGGAGGGTACAATATCACTCTGAGGACACCGGGAGTGAAGTTCACTCGCTGGGTGAAGTTTGTACTAGTTTATCACTCGGAATAACGACCTGTTTGTGACTGAGGGGCTAGGACAGAGAGATATCCTTGTGATCTGGCGGTGCAGCTAACTCTCAGAAATATTAGCGACTGGGGTAAACTCCTGGACGGAAATCTCACTTAGAAAATCAAATTTTAAAATAAAAACCACAGACAGAACCCTCCCAGGGGAAGTTTCCTGGCTGAAATTTCAGGGTCACTTGATCCATGCTGTTTTCAGCTTGTGGGTTGTAACATAACTTCAGAAAAAAGTTCACCCCTAACTCCGGAGTTTGCAATTCTAACCCAATTTACAGACATTTGGGAGACTTAAACACAGAGAGAGAGAGAGACAATTAAACCCAGCTCAGCTCCATTCCCACCGCCTCTCCTCCCTGACTGGTTTATTCCTTTTTAAACTTAAGGAACAAATTCAGTCTTTGGGTTTAAAAGTGAGGCATCACGAGGGCGAGAGGGATCTTTTTAATTAAAAAAAAGTTATTGAGATTTTCTTACCTGGAACTACCAAGAGAGCGAGACTTGCAGCTAAAAGGAGGAGTTTCATTTTTATCCTGGTGTGTATTTTTTTGTCTTTTCCCCCGGATTGGAGTATTTCAGGAGAAGGATGTTGGTGTCTGCCTGAGTACACAGCTCTCTCAGATGGGGAATGAAGGAACTCCCAGGACACACTGCTATCTGCTCAGTCTAACGTTGGCTTTTTATAGACAGGAACCTGAGCCCAGCCTCCCTCACCCCCCACCCCCTGGTCCAGACCCACCCCCTGGTCCACCCCCACCCTTCCACAGGGTACAGAGGGAAACGCAGCTTTGAGACAGACCCAGTAAACATTCTGCCTTGGCTATCTGTGTGTCTGTGTCTGTCTGTGTGTCTGTCTGACTGTGTGTGTGTGTCTGTGTCTGTGTCTGACTGTGTCTGTGTGTGTGTGTCTGCGTCTGACTATGTGTGTGTCTGTGTCTGACTGTGTGTGTATGTGTCTGTGTGTCTGTGTGTGTCTGTGTGTGTGTGTGTGTGTCTGTGTCTGTGTGTCTGTGTCTGTGTGTGTGAGAGAGATAAACACCAGGTCTAACAGACTCCCTGCCCCCTACACCCCACCTTCCCATCTCACAGACTCTCGGACCGGTCTGACACCACATGGAGATCACTCCCCCACCCTCTCAAGGGGCGACAGGGGATGGGGTCTGCAAAAGCCAGATCAGAAACACAGCCTGAAACTGCTGCAAAAGCTCAGCAGGTCTGTGCAGAGTTAATGTTACAGGTCCAGGGACCCTCCCTCCCCTCAGCCCCCACACTCTCGGACAGTACACCCCAGACCCTAACCCCCACACTCTCAGACAGTACACCCCAGACCCTAACCCCTCGAGTGACCCTCCCCCTCCCCCCACACTCACAGACAGTACACCCCAGACCCTAACCCCTCGAGTGACCCTCCCCCTCCCCCCACACTCTCAGACAGTACACCCCAGACCCTAACCCCTCGAGTGACCCTCCCCCTCCCCCCACACTCACAGACAGTACACCCCAGACCCTAACCCCTCGAGTGACCCTCCCCCTCCCCCCACACTCTCAGACAGTACACCCCAGACCCTAACCCCTCGAGTGACCCTCCCCCTCCCCCCCACACTCTCAGACAGTACACCCCAGACCCTAACCCCTTGAGTGACCCTCCCCCTCCCCCCACACTCTCAGACAGTACACCCCAGACCCTAACCCGAGTGACCCTCCCTCCCACCGACACTCTCACACAGTACACCCGAGACCCTAACCCCTCGAGTGACCCTCCCCCTCCCCCCACACTCTCAGACAATACACCCCAGACCCTAACCCCTCGAGTGACCCTCCCCCTCCCCCACACTCTCAGACAGTACACCCTAGACCCTAACCCCTCGAGTGACCCTCCCCCTCCCCCACACTCTCAGACAGTACACCCTAGACCCTAACCCCTTGAGTGACCCTCCCCCTCCCCCCACACTCTCAGACAGTACACCCTAGACCCTAACCCCTCGAGTGACCCTCCCCCTCCCCCACACTCTCAGACAGTACACCCTAGACCCTAACCCCTCGAGTGACCCTCCCTCCCTCCCACACTCTCAGACAGTACACCCCAGACCCTAACCCCTCGAGTGACCCTCCCCCTCCCCACACTCTCAGACAGTACACCCCAGACCCTAACCCCTCGAGTGACCCTCCCTCCCTCCCACACTCTCAGACAGTACACCCAGACCCTAACCCCTCGAGTGACCCTCCCCCTCCCCCACACTCTCAGACAGTACTCCCCAGACCCTAACGCCTTGCTGCATTTCCCACAGTTCATTCCTGCTTCCCTGACCACTCACTGCAGTTTGCCAGCTCTCTCACCCTCCATGTCTCCCCCTAACTGGAAGCTGATATCTGCTGAGTGACCCCTTCCTGTCCTCTGTGTGGTGCATTCTCATCCTGATCAAATACACAGCCCGGGACTGTGCACATTGCTCCCTCTCTGACTGCCCCCGATGCAGCGTGACCCCTGCACTCATCCCGCTTGACCTCATTCGAGCTGAGGGGATCACACTCTGAGCTGCAGAGTTCACCAGCTCAAGGCCCTCCAGTCATCCTTCTGTTGAGACCCAGCGTCTCTGGCTGGGCCCACCATTTACTGCCTGGCTTGATTTATTGTAGTTGTGTGTGCCTCAGCACAGGGAAAGGTTGTGTTTTGCGAGGGGGACAGGCAGATCATAGACACGGGGCCGTACAGGTGATCGGGGGCTGGGACAGAGCCAGGGGGACAGGCAGGTCATAGACACGGGGCCGTACAGGTGATCGGGGGCTGGGACAGAGCCAGGGGGACAGGCAGGTCATAGACACGGGGCCGTACAGGTGATCGGGGGCTGGGACAGAGCCAGGGGGACAGGCAGGTCATAGACACAGGACCGTACAGGTGATCGGGAGCTGGGACAGAGCCAGGGGGACAGGCAGAACATAGACACGGGGCTGTACAGGTGATCGGGGGCTGGGACAGAGCCAGGGGGACAGGCAGAACATAGACACGGGGCCGTACAGGTGATTGGGAGCTGGGACAGAGCCAGGGGGACAGGCAGATCATAGACACGGGGCCGTACAGGTGAACGGGCGCTGGGACAGAGCCAGGGGGACAGGCAGGTCATAGACACGGGGCCGTACAGGTGATCGTGGGCTGGGACAGAGCCAGGGGGACAGGGTTACACTGCACGGTATCATGCTGAAGTCCCTGGGTCCTCCTGAGGAAGGAGAGACCTTGTTGTGCTTCTTAACATCTCCATGGGTAACCCAGGACAGGCTGTCAGTTACTGTCACTCCGGGGACGTTGACACTGTCCACCCCTCTCCACCTCCGCTCCTTCGATGTAGTTGGGGTTGGGGTGGGTCGGGGGGGGAATGTTCTCCTCTTTCTTCCCCTGAAGTTAACGCTCAGTTTTTCAGACACTGAGAGAGAGACCAGGTCACCAAGCCCTCCGTCTCCTTCCTGTATCCTGACTCATCGTTGTTTGATATCTGTCCTGTCATAGTGGTGTCATCACATCCCTTCAGAAGGTGGGGGTGAGCTGCATTTCCTGCCCCTGTCCCTAGTTGCCCCCTTGAGAAGGTGGGGGTGAGCTGCATTTCCTGCATAGCTGGGGCCCATGTGGGTTCCGCAAAGACCACTCCCTCCGTGACTCCCTCGTCAGGTCCACACCCCCCACCAACCCAACCTCCACCCCCGGCACCTTCCCCTGCAACTGCAGGAAATGCAAAACTTGCGCCCACACCTCCTCCCTCACTTCCCTCCAAGGCCCCAAGGGATCCTTCCATATCCGCCACAAATTCACCTGCACCTCCACACACATCATCTATTGCATCCGCTGCACTTGATGTGGCCTCCTCTACATTGGGGAGATGGGCCGTTTACTTGCGGAACGCTTCAGGGAACACCTCTGGGCCGCCCGGACCAACCAACCCAATCACCCCGTGGCTCAACACTTTAACTCTCCCTCCCACTCCACCGAGGACATGCAGGTCCTTGGACTCCTCCACCGGCAGAACACAACTACACGACGGCTGGAGGAGGAGCGCCTCATCTTCCGCCTGGGAACCCTCCAACCACAAGGTATGAATTCAGATTTCTCCAGCTTCCTCATTTCCCCTCCCCCCACCTTGTCTCAGTCGGTTCCCTCAACTCAGCACCGCCCTCCTAACCTGCAATCCTCTTCCTGACCTCTCCGCCCCCACCCCACTCCGGCCTATCACCCTCACCTTGACCTCCTTCCACCTATCACATCTCCATCGCCCCTCCCCCAAGTCCCTCCTCCCTACCTTTTATCTTAGCCTGTTTGGCTACTCTCTCTCATTCCTGATGAAGGGCTAATTCCCGAAACGTCGACTCTCCTGCTCCTTGGATGCTGCCTGACCGGACCTTCCCTGTGATCAGTCCCTCCCTGGGGACTACAGCTCAGGAGCTGGTCCTGCAGAAAAGGAGGCCATTTGGCCCCCATCGGGTCTGTCCCAATTCTGTGCACACCCTCCCCCTTCCCAAGAGGAGCAGTCCCATCCATCTTTGTGCCTGAGATTCCTCACCCCTGGAAGTGTTTCCAGGGAATCCTGCTGGTCCCCACTCCAATGCCCTGTCACCCCCTTCCTGAAGTGCAGAGCCTGGTCAGGTCTGGATGGAGCTCTCTGTATACACTGGGTAGATAGATTGGCAGTGCCAGTGCTCTGGCATAATAACCACCCACCGCGTGAAAAATTTGCCCCTTTGGCCCTTTAAGTCTTTCCCTTTTCATGCTGGTTTTGGACTTTTCCACCCTGGGGAAAAGACCTTGACTATTCACCCTGTCCATCAGGACTGAGGCTGGGAGGTGCTGAGAGATAAATGGGAGGGGGTATGAGAATGCGATAGGTAGATGAAGATGGTGGGGGGCAAGGATGATAGGTCAGAGAGTGGGGTGGAGTGGATAGATGGGAAAGGTGATGGACGGGTCAAGAGGGTGGTGCTGAGTTGGAAAGTTGGGACTGGGATAATGTGGTCGGGGGGGGAGGGGAAATGGGGAAAACCACGTTGATCCCGTGTGGTCGCAGGGTCCCAACAGAAGACGAGGTGATTTTTTTCCGAAACGATCCTCAGCTCCACCCCAGCCCACAAGCCTCATTCATGATGAAGGGTTCATGTCCATTCTCCATGTCCATAATAAATCCCGATGGGATAATGATCGCGCGTTGAGATTGCAGTTTGAAATAAGAGGCTGGGGAATGGGGTGGATAGTAGCAGTCAGCTGTCTGAATGCTTGCAAAGAAAGGAGCAAGTTGTAAGAAATGGACAGACCTTACTGGTTAAAAAGTCCCTTGGAATATTAGTGTACAAAACACACACATGAGAATACCATCTGGTGGCATTTCGAATGTAGTTATTACGACTATTAATTGATTTGTCTAAAAAGGAGAATTTAATCATCTCATGTAATCTGAAGGACCAACTAAGACCCAATGGAGTGAGGGAACAGCTAATGGGGAGGTCAGTAAAAGGCAGGGTCAGAGGGGTGACCTCAGGGCTGAGGGGTGAGAGGTTTATAAAATCCTGAGGGGCATGGATAGGGTAAATAGGCAACATCTTTTCCCTGGGGTGGGGGAGTCCAGACCTAGAGGGTCATAGGTTTAGGGTGAGGGAGGAAAGATATAAAAGAGACCTAAGGGGCAACTTTTTCACACAGAGGGTGGTACGTGTATGGAATGAGCTGCCAGAGGAAGTGGTGGAGGCTGGTACAATTACAACATTTAAGAGGCATTTGGATGGGTATATGAACAGGAAGGGTTTGGAGGGATATGGGCCGGGTGCTGGCAGGTGGGACTAGATTGGGTCAGCATGGATGAGTTGGACCGAAGGGTCTGTTTCCATGCTGTACATCTTTAACCAGCGTCACAGGGTTAAAGTCTCAATGAGATTTTCCCTGCGGGTCCTGATGTGGATATGCTGGTGTTGGACTGGGGTGTATAAAGTTAAACATCACCCAACACCCGGCTATAGTGAACTGGAAGCCAGTGCTCCCAATTAAACCTGCTGGACTATAACCCGGTGTTGTGTGATGTTTAACTCTGTACTTCCCTCCTGGGCCATGCTAACCGAAGGTGGTACACGGGGAGGGAGTCTGGGTCTAACGTCACGCTGCCAACACAGACTTGGCACAAGGAAGCAGCACAGTCCTGCTGCATGGTACCGGGTTCCGGGAGCTGGGGGTCTCTGTCACGGTGTGACTGTCTCCACAGGCAACTGGATGTGTTTTGGCTTGGGCCACACACACACACCCCCACACACACACCCACCCACACACCCACCCACACACACACACAAACACACCCCATACACACCCACACACCCCATACACACACACACCCACACACACACACCCCCACACACACAGCCACACACACACACACACACAAACACACACACACACACACACACACAAACACACCCCATACATACACACCCACATACACACACACACCCACACACACACACACCCCATACACACACACAAACACACACCCACACACACTCCCACACACTCACACACACACACCCCACACAAACACACACACCCACTCACACTCACCCCATACACACACACACACACACACCCCATATACACACACACACACATATATACACACACACACAGACACACACACAGACACACACACAAACAGACACACACACTCACTCACACACACATACACACACACATACACACACACACAAACACACACACACAAACACACACACATATACACACACATACACCCACACACACACCCACACTCACACACATATACACACACAGACAGACAGACACACACTCGCACACATACACAGACACACACACTCACACACATACACAGACACACACACACACTCACTCACACACACACACACATACACACACACACATACACCCACACACACACCCACACTCACACACATATACACACACAGACAGACACACACACACACTCGCACACATACACAGACACACACACACATACACAGACAGACAGACACTCACACCCACACACACACTCACTCACACACACATACACTCACACACACAGAGACACACACACACACACAGATAAATTTGCATGAGGGCCTGAATTTAATGCTAGGTGGGACCCGAGCCAGATCATAAAACCCGGAACGAGGCACTAATCCCTCTCTGGCTGGTCTGCTGACAGAGCCCAGCACTGACACATTCCAGACTGTACTGGGCAAACAGCAATTTCCCAAACTCATCCTTCTCACCCTCCAAGACGCAGTGAACAAGTTCGATTCAAGAACTCAACAAACCATGTCCTTTTAAACTGGGATCTTTTGGAGTTATCAAATGAGCATCATGGTGGCTCAGTGGTCAGCACTGCTGTCTCACAGCGCCAAGGACCCGGGTTCGATCCCTCCCTCGGGTGACTGTCTGTGTGGAGTTTGCACATTCTCCCCGTGTCTGGGTGGGTTTCCTCCGGGTGCTCCGGTTTCCTCCCACAGTCCAAAGGTGTTTAGGTTCGGGTGAATTGGCCATGGGAAATTGTCCCATAGTGCCCAGGGATGTGCAGGTTAGGGTGGATTGGCCGTGGGAAATTGTCCCATAGTGCCCAGGGATGTGCAGGTTAGGGTGGATTGGCCATGGGAAATTGTCCCATACTGCCCAGGGATGTGCAGGTTAGGGTGGATTGGCCGTGGGAAATTGTCCCATACTGCCCAGGGATGTGCGGGTTAGGGTGGATTGGCCGTGGGAAATTGTCCCACAGTACCCAGGGATGTGCGGGTTAGGGTGGATTGGCCATGGGAAATTGTCCCACAGTGCCCAGGGATGTGCGGGTTAGGGTGGATTGGCCATGGGAAATTGTCCCACAGTACCCAGGGATGTGCGGGTTAGGGTGGATTGGCCATGGGAAATTGTCCCACAGTGCCCAGGGATGTCCGGGTTAGGGTGGATTGGCCATGGGAAATTGTCCCATAGTGCCCAGGGATGTGCGGGTTAGGGTGGATTGGCCATGGGAAATTGTCCCATAGTGCCCAGGGATGTGCAGGTGAGGGTGGATTGTCCATGGGAAATTGTCCCATAGTGCCCAGGGATGTGCGGGTTAGGGTGGATTGTCCTTGGGAAATTGTCCCATAGTGCCCAGGGATGTGCAGGTTAGGGTGGATTGGCCGTGGGAAATTGTCCCATAGTGCCCAGGGATGTGCGGGTTAGGGTGGATTGGCCGTGGGAAATTGTCCCACAGTACCCAGGGATGTGCGGGTTAGGGTGGATTGGCCATGGGAAATTGTCCCACAGTGCCCAGGGATGTGCGGGTTAGGGTGGATTGGCCATGGGAAATTGTCCCACAGTACCCAGGGATGTGCGGGTTAGGGTGGATTGGCCATGGAAAATTGTCCCACAGTGCCCAGGGATGTCCGGGTTAGGGTGGATTGGCCATGGGAAATTGTCCCATAGTGCCCAGGGATGTGCGGGTTAGGGTGGATTGGCCATGGGAAATTGTCCCATAGTGCCCAGGGATGTGCGGGTGAGGGTGGATTGTCCATGGGAAATTGTCCCATAGTGCCCAGGGATGTGCGGGTTAGGGTGGATTGTCCTTGGGAAATTGTCCCATAGTGCCCAGGGATGTGCAGGTTAGGGTGGATTGGCCATGGGGAATTGTCCCATAGTGCCCAGGGATGTGCAGGTTAGGGTGGATTGGCCATGGGAAATTGGCCCATAGTGCCCAGGGATGTGCACGTGAGGGTGGATTGTCCATGGGAAATTGTCCCATAGTGCCCAGGGATGTGCGGGTTAGGGTGGATTGGCCATGGGAAATTGTCCCATAGTGCCCAGGGATGTGCGGGTTAGGGTGGATTGGCCATGGGAAATTGTCCCATAGTGCCCAGGGATGTGCGGGTTAGGGTGGATTGGCCATGGGAAATTGTCCCATAGTGCCCAGGGATGTGCAGGTTAGGGTGGATTGGCTGTGGGAAATTGACCCATAGTACCCAGGGATGTGCAGGTTAGGGTGGATTGGCCATGGGAAATTGACCCATAGTGCCCAGGGATGTGCAGGTTAGGGTGGATTGGCTGTGGGAAATTGACCCATAGTGCCCAGGGATGTGCGGGTTAGGGTGGATTGGCCATGGGAAATTGTCCCACAGTGCCCAGGGATGTGCGGGTTAGGGTGGATCGGCCATGGGAAATTGTCCCATAGTGCCCAGGGATGTGCAGGTTAGGGTGGATTGGCCGTGCGAGGAATAGGGTCACAGCGTTATAAAGTAAGCGGATGGGTCTGGGTGGGATACTCTTGAGAGGGCCGGTGTAGACTTGTTGGGCCGAATGGTCTGCTTCCACACCGTGGGGACTCTACACAAAAGAAAACTTGAACGCCCCTCGCTTCGATGAAGATCGCTCCTATGATATGATGAAGCAGTGCTGAACTGATCCTGGGGTTTGGCAACTGTCACCCCACCCCTCCCGGTGTTAACTTTAAACATCAGACTTGCCTGCTGAGCGTGCTCCTCCCTGTCCTCCCCTCCCCTCTCCTCCTCACCCCTGTCCTCCCCTCCCCTCCCCTCCTCACCCCTGTCCTCCCCTCCCCTCCCGTCCCCTCTTCACCCCTGTCCTCCCCTCCCCTCCCCTCCTCACCCCTGTCCTCCCCTCCCCTCCAGTCCCCTCTTCACCCCTGTCCTCCCATCCCATCCCCTCCTCACCCCTGTCCTCCCCTCCCCTCCCCTCCTCACCCCTGTCCTCCCCTCCCCTCCTCACCCCTGTCCTCCCCTCCCCTCCTCACCCCTGTCCTCCCCTCCCCTCCTCACCCCTCCCCACCCCTCCCCTCCCCTCCTCACCCCCTGGGGCTGAACCTCCTTCTCGGACTCAGCAGTCAGTTTGTAAGTCAGACTCGGGGGACCGGAGAGGGGGAGCAGTGCAAGTGTCTGTCCGAGCCCAACTGGATTGGATTCAGGAGCAGGGACCACGTGTGTACTTACATCCCTAACCCCAGGGTCGTGCTGGTCATAACTGCACCCAGCTGTCAGGGCTAAATCATCTCCCGATTCCCTCCCACAGAGCCTCCTACCTGTCTCTGTGGGGGCAGCCCCACCTCGCTGGGGCCTAGAGACATTCCTGCAGCCTCACCCCACCTCGCTGGGGCCTACAGGCACTCCTGCAGCCTCACCCCACCTCGCTGGGGCCTAGAGACATTCCTGCAGCCTCACCCCACCTCACTGGGGCCTACAGGCACTCCTGCAGCCTCACCCCACCTCGCTGGGGCCTACAGGCACTCCTGCAGCCTCACCCCACCTCGCTGGGGCCTAGAGACATTCCTGCAGCCTCACCCCACCTCACTGGGGCCTACAGGCACTCCTGCAGCCTCACCCCACCTCGCTGGGGCCTAGAGACATTCCTGCAGCCTCACCCCACCTCGCTGGGGCCTAGAGACATTCCTGCAGCCTCACCCCAACTCGCTGGGGCCTACAGGCACTCCTGCAGCCTCACTGTGAGAAACTAAGCTCACTCACTGCAATAATTTCAGTCCGAGACAAGATCTGAATCAGCAGAGCTCTTTATTTCACACTTTCCAGTGGGTGTGATGACCACAAGGCAGGGACAAAACACCCCGATTCAACAAATACTCGACATTTATACAATTTGGTTGTTATATGTTTTTTTCCTTATTTCATTGTTCCCCCCCGTTTACATCCCCCACTTCTCTGAGACCCTCCTGCTTATCTCGTGTCTTATCCGGTCTTGTCTGTGAAAAACATGCTCATTCCTATTCTCAGGGCTGTTTGCCCATACCCTGCTTCCCTAACCATGATTTACTCCTTCCATCGGTGCTGCTCCTCTCAGCATCTTATTATTAAGACTCGTTTAATTGTGGTTTTGTTCCTCTTTCTGTAAAAGTGGGAAACAGATGTTTATACAGGCATATTGAGTTTAACTGTCTGTTTTCAAAGCATCTTATCACGAAGCCCTTCTAAATGGCTTTACCATTTGTTACATTCTTAGCAAACCAATTAGCATTTCCTCCACAGAGTTCACATTCTTGTTGACTCAGCTCCTGGCTGAAACAATTGTACACTGATGGAGTTCAGTTATTTTTTTATATAATGAATTTTAGAATTGCAGAAGAAACATAAATTTACTATATCCCACAATTTCCCCTTTTTCTTTCTTTACCATTCGTTACCTTCTGCATTTTGTTCTTTTAAGCATTGCTCCCGAAATTCGCAAGCATCATTTAGGAAATTTCATCCATTTTGGTCTCACTCATCTCCTCAATATTTAGTTGATAAAGTTCTTTTGTCAGATTTCCTTTTAAGGGCATCTGTTTCATTAAGGTTGTCTCAATCAGTCTCTGGGTGACCCCTCGTATACAGGGTATGATACAACAGCTTCCTCCTAACATCACACACACACACCCTTTTTCTGCTAAAATCATATCAAGGGCCATTCAGTTTTCCCATGCCATCCTACTTGTCGCATCAAGCTGGTCTGATATTCCTTTAACCGCACCTCTTGTGTAATTTATAAATCGCTGTTGATTATAGAAAATGTAACTTATCCATTCTACATTTTTATTAATTGTTACCCACCAAAAGAGAGCTGACACAAAGCCTGCTGCAATCTGGTTACAAGCCTTGAACTCATCAGGTACCCCCCCTAGGAGCCCCTACCGAATCGAGATAAATCCTGTCATCGAAAGAAGTGTCTAACAGTGATCTCTTATCCCTTCCCTTTTTCCCTACTATCTTTTCCTTCTCAAATGCCCGGGTAAATGGAATTGCCAATTGTACAATTGCACATATCCCTTTCCAATCCGGAGGTAGGGTGGGTCTCAACATTTTGCCTCCACAGTACCACCATAGATCCGCTCGGGGAACCTTTAGTGCTGAGTAGTTCCCTCCTTTCTTCGTTTCGGTAACATTTTTAATCTCTGTACACAATTTCAGCTCCCCCCAAATCTCTAGACCAACTTGTGCCTTGTCTACGCACACACGATGTGTGGTTTTCAACTGCGGCAGAAAATGTGGGGGGAGCTTGTACATCTTTCTTCTCCAAGGGAGGGAACATCAGAGATAGGGAGGAACAATTCGTATCATTCTCATTCCATGCAGTCTCATCCTGATACAGGGCTATCATACATTTCATGCCCTGCCTGTCTCGCTTCCACCCGAGCGGAAAGGGAACCACCTGGGTCACTGGCCTACCGGAGGCACATGCAGAGCAATTACTTTTGTCCAGACTTTTTACAGTATACTTTACCCATTCAACCCAGTTTCTATTTCGATAGTCTGTTTCAAGTCCTTTACCTCTATAATTTTTACTACTTTAGGATCAGTGGGAGGGGTGAAAGGTTGTATCTCATTATCCAGTAATTCCGCCCGTTTTCCCTGTCCTACGCTAATTCGAAAACAACAGCCCACGAAGTGTTTCCCATGTGCTTTCATTTCTATCCCTATTACACCAAGTACCATTCCCAAGGCCATCCCCATAGGACTTAAGATGTATCTCTGAGCTGCGGTACTGTCTCTGATTATCTACATCCCCACAATTTGCTACGCTGCATGCATCAGTGTCTATTACTTGTGGATTATCAGACTCAGGAACCATTAATAATCCATATGAAAAGGATATTTGACAAAATCCCAATACTAAGAGGGCTAGCATCATAACTCTGAACATCCCCAGTACTTTAAACATCATGCTGAAGCACAGAATGACTCAATATACAATCCTACAGAATTAATCCCGCGCTCACGTCGCCACTGTATAATCAGTTACTCAAAGTCGCTTTAGCCTGAGTTGCAGCGGGTCTTGCGTTGATTCGGCCGTCCAGACTTCTACCTCAACTGGAGATTCCACTGGCCCTTTGATCCGAGTGTAGTGAGTCCAGCCTTTCCCCGCCGTCCTTGTTGCCGTTTCAGTTAAAGGAGCCTGGTACGGCCCTTTCCAGTCCGGCTGCAATTTAGTCCCTGTCCATGATTTTACTCAGACCCAATCTCCCGGCTGGATGGGATGGACAGTGAATTCCAGGGGTGGAGTCTGTGCCAATAAACCCTGTTCCCTGAGGAATGACAAAGAGGAGGATAGGCCCAGTATATACTTCTTTAAGAACAAATCTTTAGTTTCGGGAATTGGCAATTCTCCATTCGTTCCCAGATAAGGTAATCCAAATAAGATTTCATAGGGGGATAGTCCCAAATCTTTCCTTGGGGCTGTTCATACTCGCAAGAGAGCTATAGGTAAACTTTTGGTCCAAGGGAGTCTGGTTTCTATTATCAATTTAGAGAGCTGTCATTTGAGTGTTTCCAATATTGTTTTAGACCCCCCACTCGCAGTGGCAGTAGCTAGGGGGGTATGCCTGAACCCAACCGGATAAATGATCTACTATAACCAACATATATTTTAGTCTCCCTACCCTGGGTAACTCCGTATAATCTACTTGTATACTCTGGAAGGGTCTCAATCCTGGGTCTCTTCCTACCGGGGCCTGTTTTCTCAAGACTCTTTTATTTACCTTTCTGCTGATTATCAATTGTATATATTCCTTTACATCCATATTCCCTAAGAACTAAATCACAAGTTTATCAAGGATTCCTGGTGGGTCCCTGAGGGCAGGAACCCCTGACACCTCTATTCATTATCAAAATTCATAAGCGGAATGGCTCTTTCTTCCCTTTATAGATCAGGACACTCCCGCCGAAAATGCCCTATCTTTCCGCAATAATATCCTGCCTGTGGAGACCTCCATCTCTGCCCCTGTCGCTCGAACCCTCTATCAAATGCTCCCCCTTGTCCTCTCCCTCTCCCTCTCTGCCCTACATGCTGTCACCCCCTGCTCCGGTTGCTCAATATTGGTTCCATTCTTTTCTTAACTACCTCATCAACCGTAGCTACCATCATTTTCACCTTCGGTTTCTGTCTCTCATCCTCTCTCTCTTTATAAACACTTTCTGTGCCTCTCTTAACAATTCGTCTAATGGTTTTTCATTCCACCCTTCTATCTTCTGTATCTTTCTCTGTATGTCTGGCCATGCCTTTATCACAAAATGTACTTCCAAAAGACCCTGTGCCAATGGGTCCTCAGGGCTCATTCCAGAGTATTTCTGCATTGAGTCTCTTAAACTCTGCAAGAAAGCTGAGGGAGTCTCATCTTTCTCCTGACTAACTTCAAAGGCTTTAGTCAGATTCTGTGACTTCGGAACTGCCTCTCTTATTCCTTTCAGAATCAGGTCTTTCAATTCCCTCATTCCTTCTCTATGCTCCGGGTTTTGATTTTCCCACTGGGGGTCACTGAGGGGGAACTTCATCTCTCCCTGCCCAGCATCCCCATCTCCAATCAGGTGTTCCCTGTCCCATATTTTAATGGCTGCTCCCCGTATAAGTCCCCTTTCCTCCCCAGTAAATAGTATATTCAAAATAGACATTAACTCAGCCCACGTATACAGACTGGGCCCCAAAAATAGATCAATTTGTTCAGACAACCCTACTGGATCCTCAACCAGGACCTTCATTTCCTTTTTAAATGTTCTGACCTCCCCACTGGTGAGGGGGCACTTACAAACCCAATCTCCTTGTCCCCTATTGGTACCTCCCGAAGGGGACAAGTCGTTACGTTATTCCCCTTTTTCTTTTGTTTTGCCCCCTTAGGCTTTGGTTTAGATCCTCCAGAGGCCTCCTCTACGTCTACTTTAGCTTCTCTTTCTTCTGCCGAGGAGTGAAGGTCAGGAACAACAACATCCCCGTCCACCGCCCCTTCGTCTTCCTCTTGTGAGTCATCTGTTCCCTGTCCCTGACTGTCTGTCTCCCCTCCTCCCCCATCTTCACCTAATCTGATTCTATGGTACAGGGGGCAAACAGCCGAGAGGATCCCAGGGACTGGGTGGGGCAGAGGGGGAATCCCTTGTCTTCACTACCATCATTCCCAAACTGCCCTGCCAACTGGATGCATAGTCCGCCTCCTCTTGGCTAAAAGGTTGCTTTGCATGCACATACAACTCTAAATACTGACATACCCAATCCTCGTCCGAACCATACTTTGGCCAGAAGACAGCGGGACGAAAAATTCCTTAGTCCATACAAAGCAACAATATTTAATCATTTTCTTTTTATCCTTTACCCTTGTACAAGTATTGCGTGTCCATTCCCGCAACATCCTCCCCAACGGACTTTCAGGAGGTACACTGCAAGGACCCCGCCTCCTCTTTCATTGCCTTGTTATCCCCAGAGGCTTGTCCCTTACCCACGACACAACCCATATTGAGTTCCTTCGTTAGTCCCTTACTAACTACTAATACTCAATCCCAGCCACCCAGGCAATACTTCAAAGTCAGTTTTCTTACCTTGGTCTGGGCACAGAGTTGCCTGGCCCCTTTCCGCTGTATATTCTATCGACTGCCTGTCACTGTCTGATTCTGATGTCTCTCTTGTGGGATTCGTACCAGTCGCCCAAGGGAGCGGACCAAACTGAGACACGAGACCGCTCCTCAATGGGGAACGGGACGCGTCTTCCCAGTGTCCAGGGCCAGCCACTCCCCCCGGCGATGGAAGAACATCCCGGACTGCCCCACGTTGGGCGACAATGTGTGAGAAATAAAGCTCACTCACTGCAATAATTACAGTCCGAGACAAGATCTGAATCAGCAGAGCTCTTTATTTCACACTTGCAAGTGGGTGTGATGACCACAAGGCAGGGACAAAACACCCCGAATTCAACAAATACTCGACATTTATACAATTTGGTTGTTATATGTTTTTTTCCTTATTTCATTGTTCCCCCCCGTTTACATCCCCCACTTCTCTGAGACCCTCCTGCTTATCTCGTGTCTTATCCGGTCTTGTCTGTGAAAAACATGCTCATTCCTATTCTCAGGGCTGTTTGCCCATACCCTGCTTCCCTAACCATGATTTACTCCTTCCATCGGTGCTGCTCCTCTCAGCATCTTATTATTAAGACTCATTTAATTGTGGTTTTGTTCCTCTTTCTGTAAAAGTGGGAAACAGATGTTTATACAGGCATATTGAGTTTAACTGCAAATGTGTTGCTGGTCAAAGCACAGCAGGCCAGGCAGCATCTCAGGAATAGAGAATTCGACGTTTCGAGCATAAGCCCTTCATCAGGAATAAGAGAGAGAGAGCCAAGCAGGCTGAGATAAAAGGTAGGGAGGAGGGACTAGGGGGAGGGGTGATGGAGGTGGGATAGGTGGAAGGAGGTCAAGGTGAGGGTGATAGGCCGGAGTGGGGTGGGGGCGGAGAGGTCAGGAAGAGGATTGCAGGTTAGGAGGGCGGTGCTGAGTTGAGGGAACCGACTGAGACAAGGTGGGGGGAGGGGAAATGAGGAAGCTGGAGAAATCTGAATTCATACCTTGTGGTTGGAGGGTTCCCAGGCGGAAGATGAGGCGCTCCTCCTCCAGCCGTCGTGTTGTTATGTTCTGCCGGTGGAGGAGTCCAAGGACCTGCATGTCCTCGGTGGAGTGGGAGGGAGAGTTAAGGTGTTGAGCCACGGGGTGGTTGGGTTGGTTGGTTCGGGCGGCCCGGAGGTGTTCTCTGAAGCGTTCCGCAAGTAAACGGCCCGTCTCCCCAATGTAGAGGAGGCCACATCGGGTGCAGCGGATGCAATAGATGATGTGTGTGGAGGTGAGTTTAACTGTCTGTTTTCAAAGCATCTTATCACGAAGCCCTTCTAAATGGCTTTACCATTTGTTACATTCTTAGCAAACCAATTAGCATTTCCTCCACAGAGTTCACATTCTTGTTGACTCAGCTCCTGGCTGAAACAATTGTACACTGATGGAGTTCAGTTTTTTTTTATATAATGAATTTTAGAATTGCAGAAGAAACATAAATTTCCTATATCACACACTCACCCTACCTTGCTGGGGCCTAGAGACACTCCCGCAGCCTCACCCCACCTCGCTGGGGACTACAGGCACTCCTGCAGCCTCACCCCACCTCGCTAGGGCCTACAGGCACTCCTGCAGCCTCACCCCACCTTGCTGGGGACTACAGGCACTCCTGCAGCCTCACCCCACCTCGCTGGGACCTACTGGCACTCCCGCAGCCTCACCCCACCTCACTGGGGCCTAGAGACACTCCCGCAGCCTCACCCCACCTGGCTGGGGCCTACAGGCACTCCCGCAGCCTCACCCCAACTCACTGGGGCCTAAAGACACTCCTGCAGCCTCACCCCACCTTGCTGGGGCCTACAGGCACTCCTGCAGCCTCACTCCACCTCGCTGGGGCCTACAGGCACTCCTGCAGCCTCACCCCACCTTGCTGGGGCCTACAGGCACTCCTGCAGCCTCACCCCACCTCGCTGGGGCCTACAGGCACTGCCCCTTGGGCTTTGTGCCCAGGTTTCCTGGGGCAATGACCACCAGGAATGGAGGGACGGACTGATACGAGAGTTTGAACACATGCCCATTGGGATTTCGAGGCAGTTGAGAGGAGAACACAGACTCGATGGGCTGAATGGCCTTTACCGTTGAATCCTGACAGCGTGGAAGCTGGCCGTTCAATCCATCAAGTCCACACTGACCCTTGGAAGACCCCACAGTGTTGGGATTGGCTCTTCACGGCCCTGGGTAATCGCTCAGGGTGTCACTCAGTTCCAGGAGCAACTAGGGACAGACAACAAAAGCTGCCCCACAGCCCACAGTCATTGCACCTTCTGAAATCCAGCTCCCTCCTGCTGATCCGAACACACGGTGGGACAGCGAGGACTGCAGATGCTGGAGACCCCGAGGCAAGAGACTGCAAAAGTCTGCACCGAAAACTTCCATCTCTCGGCCCCTGGGATGCTGTCTGACCTACGACCCTTCACAAAGCTGCTGTTTCTAGATTCACGGGTCAGTGTTTTCATGGACATTAGATGAAGGAGGAGGGGAGACCTTGTTTTTTGTTGAAGGAGATGAATGCAGGGATATTGGGCCATTGTGGGTGAGAAAGAGACTTGAGGAAAGGTTTGTGTGAGATGCTTGCTTGGTGAGGAGTCCCGGGCCGAGGCTGCCCAGGTTAGAGTTCCAGCTCTGGGCACTGTTGGATTTTATTTGTGGAGGTGTTTGAGGCCAGGAAAACACCTTCCCTGCCCTGCTCAGCCATTACTGAGAAAGCACCAGATGATGGGGCCCAGTGTGGCACGAGGAGCGATCCTCCACTTACAATCCAGACACAGCTCATGGGCAGCAAGTAGACACATTCCGCACACCATTCTCACAGAACACGCTGGAACTGCAACAATCTCTAACGCATCGGCTTATGATAGGGGACACCTCAGTGTACACAACATCACACCGACAGCAGTGTGTACACTCCAACCCCGTGTACAGAACATCACACCTACAGCAGTGTGTACATCCCAACCCCCTGTGTACAGAACATCACACCTACAGCAGTGTGTACATACCAATCCCCTGTGTACAGAACATCACACCTACAGCAGTGTGTACATCCCAATCCCCTGTGTACAGAACATCACACCTACAGCAGTGTGTACATCCCAATCCCCTGTGTACAGGACATCACACCTACAACAGTGTGTACACCCCAATCCCCTGTGTACAGGACATCACACCTACAGCAGTGTGTACATCCCAACCCCCTGTGTACAGAACATCACACCTACAGCAGTGTGTACATCCCAGCCCCCTGTGTGCAGAACATCAACCTACAGCAGTGTGTACACCCCAATCCCCTGTGTACACAACATCACACCGACAGCAGTGTGTACATCCCAGCCCCCTGTGTGCAGAACATCACGCCTACAGCAGTGTGTACACACCAATCCCCTGTGTACAGAACATCACACCGACAGCAGTGTGTACATCCCAATCCCCTGTGTGCAGAACATCACACCTACAGCAGTGTGTACACCCCAATCCCCTGTGTACAGAACATCACACCTACAGCAGTGTGTACATTCCAATCCCCTGTGTACAGAACATCACACCTACAGCAGTGTGTACATCCCAACCCCCTGTGTACAGAACATCACACCTACAGCAGTGTGTACATCCCAACCCCCTGTGTACAGAACATCACACCGACAGCAGTGTGTACATCCCAATCCCCTGTGTGCAGAACATCACACCTACAGCAGTGTGTACACCCCAATCCCCTGTGTACAGAACATCACACCTACAGCAGTGTGTACATCCCAATCCCGTGTGCAGAACATCACACCTACAGCAGTGTGTACACCCCAACCCCCTGTGTACAGAACATCACACCTACAGCAGTGTGTACATCCCAATCCCCAGTGTACAGAACATCACACCTACAGCAGTCTACATCCCAATCCCGTGTACGGAACATCACACCTACAGCTGTCTGTACATCCCAATCCCCTGTGTACAGAACATCACACCTACAGCAGTGTGTACACCCCAATCCCCTGTGTACAGAACATTACACCTACAGCAGTCTGTACACCCCAATCCCCTGTGTACAGAACATCACACCTACAGCAGTGTGTACACCCCAATCCCCTGTGTACAGAACATCACACCTACAGCAGTGTGTACACCCCAATCCCCCGTGTACAGAACATCACACCTACAGCAGTGTCTACACACCAATCCCCTGTGTACAGAACATCACGCCTACAGCAGTGTGTACACACCAATCCCCTGTGTACAGAACATCACACCTACAGCAGTGTGTACACCCCAATCGCCTGTGTGCAGAACATCACACCTACAGCAGTGTGTACATCCCAACCCCCTGTGTACAGAACATCACACCTACAGCAGTGTGCACATCGCAATCCCCTGTGTACAGAATATCACGCCTACAGCAGTGCGTACACCCCAATCACCTGTGTGTGGAACATCACACCTACAGCAGTGTGTACATCCCAATCCCCTGTGTACAGAACATCACACCTACAGCAGTGTGTACATCCCAATCCCCTGTGTACAGAACATCACGCCTACAGCAGTGTGTACACACCAATCCCCTGTGTACAGAACATCACACCTACAGCAGTGTGTACACCCCAATCGCCTGTGTGCAGAACATCACACCTACAGCAGTGTGTACATCCCAACCCCCTGTGTACAGAACATCACACCTACAGCAGTGTGCACATCGCAATCCCCTGTGTACAGGACATCACGCCTACAGCAGTGTGTACATCCCAATCCCCAGTGTACAGAACATCACACCTACAGCAGTCTACATCCCAATCCCGTGTACGGAACATCACACCTACAGCTGTCTGTACATCCCAATCCCCTGTGTACAGAACATCACACCTACAGCAGTGTGTACACCCCAATCCCCTGTGTACAGAACATTACACCTACAGCAGTCTGTACACCCCAATCCCCTGTGTACAGAACATCACACCTACAGCAGTGTGTACACCCCAATCCCCTGTGTACAGAACATCACACCTACAGCAGTCTGTACACCCCAATCCCCTGTACAGAACATCACACCTACAGCAGTGTGTACACCCCAATCCCCTGTGTACAGAACATCACACCTACAGCAGTGTGTACACACCAATCCCCTGTGTACAGAACATCACGCCTACAGCAGTGTGTACACACCAATCCCCTGTGTACAGAACATCACACCTACAGCAGTGTGTACACCCCAATCGCCTGTGTGCAGAACATCACACCTACAGCAGTGTGTACATCCCAACCCCCTGTGTACAGAACATCACACCTACAGCAGTGTGCACATCGCAATCCCCTGTGTACAGAATATCACGCCTACAGCAGTGCGTACACCCCAATCACCTGTGTGTGGAACATCACACCTACAGCAGTGTGTACATCCCAATCCCCTGTGTACAGAACATCACACCTACAGCAGTGTGTACATCCCAATCCCCTGTGTACAGAACATCACGCCTACAGCAGTGTGTACACACCAATCCCCTGTGTACAGAACATCACACCTACAGCAGTGTGTACACCCCAATCGCCTGTGTGCAGAACATCACACCTACAGCAGTGTGTACATCCCAACCCCCTGTGTACAGAACATCACACCTACAGCAGTGTGTACACCCCAATCCCCTGTGTACAGAACATTACACCTACAGCAGTCTGTACACCCCAATCCCCTGTGTACAGAACATCACACCTACAGCAGTGTGTACACCCCAATCCCCTGTGTACAGAACATCACACCTACAGCAGTCTGTACACCCCAATCCCCTGTACAGAACATCACACCTACAGCAGTGTGTACACCCCAATCCCCTGTGTACAGAACATCACACCTACAGCAGTGTGTACACACCAATCCCCTGTGTACAGAACATCACGCCTACAGCAGTGTGTACACACCAATCCCCTGTGTACAGAACATCACACCTACAGCAGTGTGTACACCCCAATCGCCTGTGTGCAGAACATCACACCTACAGCAGTGTGTACATCCCAACCCCCTGTGTACAGAACATCACACCTACAGCAGTGTGCACATCGCAATCCCCTGTGTACAGAATATCACGCCTACAGCAGTGCGTACACCCCAATCACCTGTGTGTGGAACATCACACCTACAGCAGTGTGTACATCCCAATCCCCTGTGTACAGAACATCACACCTACAGCAGTGTGTACATCCCAATCCCCTGTGTACAGAACATCACGCCTACAGCAGTGTGTACACACCAATCCCCTGTGTACAGAACATCACACCTACAGCAGTGTGTACACCCCAATCGCCTGTGTGCAGAACATCACACCTACAGCAGTGTGTACATCCCAACCCCCTGTGTACAGAACATCACACCTACAGCAGTGTGCACATCGCAATCCCCTGTGTACAGGACATCACGCCTACAGCAGTGTGTACATCCCAATCCCCTGTGTACAGAACATCACACCTACAGCAGTGTGTACATCCCAATCCCCTGTGTACAGAACATCACGCCTACAGCAGTGTGTACACACCAATCCCCTGTGTACAGAACATCACACCTACAGCAGTGTGTACACCCCAATCGCCTGTGTGCAGAACATCACACCTACAGCAGTGTGTACATCCCAATCCCCTGTGTACAGAACATCACACCTACAGCAGTGTGTACATCCCAATCCCCTGTGTACAGAACATCACGCCTACAGCAGTGTGTACACACCAATCCCCTGTGTACAGAACATCACACCTACAGCAGTGTGTACACCCCAATCCCCTGTGTACAGAACATCACACCTACAGCAGTGTGTACATCCCAACCCCCTGTGTACAGAACATCACACCTACAGCAGTGTGCACATCGCAATCCCCTGTGTACAGGACATCACGCCTACAGCAGTGTGTACATCCCAATCCCCTGTGTACACAACATCACACCTACAGCAGTGTGTACATCCCAATCCCCTGTGTACAGAACATCACGCCTACAGCAGTGTGTACACACCAATCCCCTGTGTACAGAACATCACACCTACAGCAGTGTGTACACCCCAATCGCCTGTGTGCAGAACATCACACCTACAGCAGTGTGTACATCCCAACCCCCTGTGTACAGAACATCACACCTACAGCAGTGTGCACATCGCAATCCCCTGTGTACAGGACATCACGCCTACAGCAGTGTGTACATCCCAATCCCCCGTGTACAGGACATCACGCCTACAGCAGTGTGTACACTCCAACCCCCTGTGTACAGAACATCACACCTACAGCAGTGTGCACATCGCAATCCCCTGTGTACAGAATATCACGCCTACAGCAGTGCGTACACCCCAATCCCCCGTGTACAGGACATCACACCTACAGCGGTGTGTACATCCCAATCCCCCGTGTACAGGACATCACGCCTACAGCAGTGTGTACATCCCAATCCCCCGTGTACAGGACATCACGCCTACAGCAGTGTGTACATCCCAATCCCCCGTGTACAGAACATCACGCCTACAGCAGTGTGTACATCCCAATCACCTGTGTGTGGAACATCACACCTACAGCAGTGTGTACATCCCAATCCCCTGTGTACAGAACATCACGCCTACAGAAGTGCGTACACCCCAATCACCTGTGTACAGAACATCACACCTACAGCAGTGGTTACACCCCAATCCCCTGTGTGCAGGACATCACACCTACAGCAGTGTGTACACCCCAATCCCCTGTGTGCAGAACATCACACCTACAGCAGTGTGTACACTCCAACCCCGTGTACAGAACATCACACCTACAGCAGTGTGTACATCCCAACCCCCTGTGTACAGAACATCACACCTACAGCAGTGTGTACACCCCAACCCCCTGTGTACAGAACATCACACCTACAGCAGTGTGTACATCCCAATCCCCTGTGTACAGAACATCACACCTACAGCAGTGTGTACATCCCAATCCCCTGTGTACAGAGCATCACACCTACAGCAGTGTGTACACCCCAATCCCCTGTGTGCAGAACATCACACCTACAGCAGTGTGTACACCCCAATCCCCTGTGTACAGAACATCACACCTACAGCAGTGTGCACATCCCAATCCCCTGTGTACAGAACATCACACCTACAGCAGTGTGTACATCCCAATCCCCCGTGTACAGAGCATCACACCTACAGCAGTGTACATACCAATCCCCTGTGTGCAGAACATCACGCCTACAGCAGTGTGTACACCCCAATCCCCTGTGTACAGAACATCACACCTACAGCAGTGTGTACACACCAATCCCCTGTGTACAGAACATCACACCTACAGCAGTGTGTACACCCCAATCCCCTGTGTACAGGACATCACACCTACAGCAGTGTGTACACCCCAATCACCTGTGTACAGAACATCACACCTACAGCAGTGTGTACACCCCAATCCCCTGTGTACAGGACATCACACCTACAGCAGTGTGTACACCCCAATCACCTGTGTACAGAACATCACACCTACAGCAGTGTGTACATCCCAATCCCCTGTGTACAGAACATCACACCTACAGCAGTGTGTACACCCCAATCCCCTGTGTACAGAACATCACACCTACAGCAGTGTGTACACCCCAATCCCCTGTATGCAGAACATCACACCTACAGCAGTGTGTACATCCCAATCCCCTGTGTACAGAACATCACACCTACAGCAGTGTGCACATCCCAATCCCCTGTGTACACAACATCACACCTACAGCAGTGTGTACATACCAACCCCTGTGTACAGAACATCACACCTACAGCAATGCGTACACCCCAACCCCCTGTGTACAGAACATCACACCTACAGCAGTGTGTACATACCAACCCCTGTGTACAGAACATCACACCTACAGCAATGCGTACACCCCAATCCCCTGTGTACAGAACATCACACCTTCAGCAGTGTGTACATCCCAATCCCCTGTGTGCAGAACATCACACCTACAGCAGTGTGTACACCCCAATCACCTGTGTGCAGAACATCACACCTACAGCAGTGTCTACACCCCAATCCCCTGTGTGCAGAACATCACACCTACAGCAGTGTCTACACCCCAATCCCCTGTGTACAGAACATCACACCTACAGCAGTGTGTACACTCCAACCCCGTGTACAGAACATCCCACCTACAGCAGTGTGTACACCCCAATCCCCTGTGTACAGGGCATCACACCTACAGCAGTGTGTACACCCCAATCCCCTGTGTACAGAACATCACACCTACAGCAGTGTGTACACACCAATCCCCTGTGTGCAGAACATCACACCTACAGCAGTGTGTACATCCCAATCCCCTGTGTACAGAACATCACACCTACAGCAGTGTGTACACCCCAATCCCCTGTGTGCAGAACATCACACCTACAGCAGTGTGTACACCCCAATCCCCTGTGTGCAGAACATCACACCTACAGCAGTGTGTACACCCCAATCCCCTGTGTACGGAACATCACACCTACAGCAGTGTGTACACCCCAATCCCCTGTGTACGGAACATCACACCTACAGCAGTGTGTACACCCCAATCCCCTGTGTACAGAACATCACACCTACAGCAGTGTGTACATACCAACCCCTGTGTACAGAACATCACACCTACAGCAATGCGTACACCCCAATCCCCTGTGTACTGGACATCACGCCTGCAGCAGTGTGTACACCCCAATCCCCTGTGTACAGAACATCACACCTACAGCAGTGTGTACATCCCAATCCCCTGTGTACAGAACATCACACCTACAGCAGTGTGTACACCCCGATCCCCTGTGTACAGAACATCCCACCTACAGCAGTGTGTACACACCAATCCCCTGTGTACAGAACATCACACCGACAGCAGTGTGTACACCCCAATCCCCTGTGTACAGAACATCACTCCTATAGCAGTGTGTACACCCCAATCCCCTGTGTACAGAGCATCCCACCTACAGTAGTGTGTACACCCCAATCCCCTGTGTACACAACATCACACCGACAGCAGTGTGTACACCCCAATCCCCTGTGTACAGAACATCACACCTACAGCAGTGTGTACACCCCAATCCCCTGTGTACAGAACATCACACCTACAGCAGTGTGTACACCCCAATCCCCTGTGTACAGGACATCACACCTACAGCAGTGTGTACATCCCAACCCCCTGTGTACAGAACATCACACCTACAGCAGTGTGTACACCCCAATCCCCTGTGTACAGAACATCACACCTACAGCAGTGTGTACATCCCAACCCCCTGTGTGCAGAACATCACACCTACAGCAGTGTGTACACCCCAATCCCCTGTGTACTGAACATCACACCTACAGCAGTGTGTACATCCCAATCCCTTGTGTACAGAACATCACACCTACAGCAGTGTGTACATCCCAATCCCCTGTGTACAGAACATCACACCTACAGCAGTGTGTACATCCCAATCCCCTGTGTACAGAGCATCACACCTACAGCAGTGTGTACACCCCAATCCCCTGTGTGCAGAACATCACACCTACAGCAGTGTGTACACCCCAATCCCCTGTGTACAGAACATCACACCTACAGCAGTGTGCACATCCCAATCCCCTGTGTACAGAACATCACACCTACAGCAGTGTGTACACCCCAATCCCCAGTGTACAGAGCATCACACCTACAGCAGTGTACATACCAATCCCCTGTGTGCAGAACATCACGCCTACAGCAGTGTGTACACCCCAATCCCCTGTGTACAGGACATCACACCTACAGCAGTGTGTACATCCCAATCCCCTGTGTACAGGACATCACACCTACAGCAGTGTGTACATCCCAATCCCCTGTGTACAGAACATCACACCTACAGCAGTGTGTACACCCCAATCCCCTGTGTACAGAACATCACACCTACAGCAGTGTGTACACCCCAATCCCCTGTGTGCAGAACATCACACCTACAGCAGTGTGTACATCCCAATCCCCTGTGTACAGAACATCACACCTACAGCAGTGTGCACATCCCAATCCCCTGTGTACACAACATCACACCTACAGCAGTGTGTACATACCAACCCCTGTGTACAGAACATCACACCTACAGCAATGCGTACACCCCAACCCCCTGTGTACAGAACATCACACCTACAGCAGTGTGTACACCCCAATCGCCTGTGTGCAGAACATCACACCTACAGCAGTGTGTACATCCCAACCCCCTGTGTACAGAACATCACACCTACAGCAGTGTGCACATCGCAATCCCCTGTGTACAGGACATCACGCCTACAGCAGTGTGTACATCCCAATCCCCCGTGTACAGGACATCACGCCTACAGCAGTGTGTACACTCCAACCCCCTGTGTACAGAACATCACACCTACAGCAGTGTGCACATCGCAATCCCCTGTGTACAGAATATCACGCCTACAGCAGTGCGTACACCCCAATCACTTGTGTGTGGAACATCACACCTACAGCAGTCTGTACACCCCAATCCCCCGTGTACAGGACATCACACCTACAGCGGTGTGTACATCCCAATCCCCCGTGTACAGGACATCACGCCTACAGCAGTGTGTACATCCCAATCCCCCGTGTACAGGACATCACGCCTACAGCAGTGTGTACATCCCAATCCCCCGTGTACAGAACATCACGCCTACAGCAGTGTGTACATCCCAATCACCTGTGTGTGGAACATCACACCTACAGCAGTGTGTACATCCCAATCCCCTGTGTACAGAACATCACGCCTACAGAAGTGCGTACACCCCAATCACCTGTGTACAGAACATCACACCTACAGCAGTGGTTACACCCCAATCCCCTGTGTGCAGGACATCACACCTACAGCAGTGTGTACACCCCAATCCCCTGTGTACAGAACATCACACCTACAGCAGTGGTTACACCCCAATCCCCTGTGTGCAGGACATCACACCTACAGCAGTGTGTACACCCCAATCCCCTGTGTACAGAACATCACACCTACAGCAGTGTGTACACCCCAATCCCCTGTGTGCAGAACATCACACCTACAGCAGTGTGTACACTCCAACCCCGTGTACAGAACATCACACCTACAGCAGTGTGTACATCCCAACCCCCTGTGTACAGAACATCACACCTACAGCAGTGTGTACACCCCAATCCCCTGTGTACAGAACATCACACCTACAGCAGTGTGTACATCCCAATCCCTTGTGTACAGAACATCACACCTACAGCAGTGTGTACATCCCAATCCCCTGTGTACAGAACATCACACCTACAGCAGTGTGTACATCCCAATCCCCTGTGTACAGAGCATCACACCTACAGCAGTGTGTACACCCCAATCCCCTGTGTGCAGAACATCACACCTACAGCAGTGTGTACACCCCAATCCCCTGTGTACAGAACATCACACCTACAGCAGTGTGCACATCCCAATCCCCTGTGTACAGAACATCACACCTACAGCAGTGTGTACATCCCAATCCCCTGTGTACAGAACATCACACCTACAGCAGTGTACATACCAATCCCCTGTGTGCAGAACATCACGCCTACAGCAGTGTGTACACCCCAATCCCCTGTGTACAGAACATCACACCTACAGCAGTGTGTACACACCAATCCCCTGTGTACAGAACATCACACCTACAGCAGTGTGTACACCCCAATCCCCTGTGTACAGAACATCACACCTACAGCAGTGTGTACACCCCAATCCCCTGTGTACAGGACATCACACCTACAGCAGTGTGTACACCCCAATCACCTGTGTACAGAACATCACACCTACAGCAGTGTGTACACCCCAATCCCCTGTGTACAGGACATCACACCTACAGCAGTGTGTACACCCCAATCACCTGTGTACAGAACATCACACCTACAGCAGTGTGTACATCCCAATCCCCTGTGTACAGAACATCACACCTACAGCAGTGTGTACACCCCAATCCCCTGTGTACAGAACATCACACCTACAGCAGTGTGTACACCCCAATCCCCTGTGTGCAGAACATCACACCTACAGCAGTGTGTACATCCCAATCCCCTGTGTACAGAACATCACACCTACAGCAGTGTGCACATCCCAATCCCCTGTGTACACAACATCACACCTACAGCAGTGTGTACATACCAACCCCTGTGTACAGAACATCACACCTACAGCAATGCGTACACCCCAACCCCCTGTGTACAGAACATCACACCTACAGCAGTGTGTACATACCAACCCCTGTGTACAGAACATCACACCTACAGCAATGCGTACACCCCAATCCCCTGTGTACAGAACATCCCACCTACAGCAGTGTGTACACCCCAATCCCCTGTGTACAGGGCATCACACCTACAGCAGTGTGTACACCCCAATCCCCTGTGTACAGAACATCACACCTACAGCAGTGTGTACACCCCAATCCCCTGTGTACAGAACATCACACCTACAGCAGTGTGTTCACCCCAATCCCCTGTGTGCAGAACATCACACCTACAGCAGTGTGTACACCCCAATCCCCTGTGTACAGAACATCACACCTACAGCAGTGTGTACACCCCAATCCCCTGTGTGCAGAACATCACACCTACAGCAGTGTGTACACACCAATCCCCTGTGTGCAGAACATCACACCTACAGCAGTGTGTACATCCCAATCCCCTGTGTACAGAACATCACACCTACAGCAGTGTGTACACCCCAATCCCCTGTGTGCAGAACATCACACCTACAGCAGTGTGTACACCCCAATCCCCTGTGTGCAGAACATCACACCTACAGCAGTGTGTACACCCCAATCCCCTGTGTACGGAACATCACACCTACAGCAGTGTGTACACCCCAATCCCCTGTGTACGGAACATCACACCTACAGCAGTGTGTACACCCCAATCCCCTGTGTACAGAACATCACACCTACAGCAGTGTGTACATACCAACCCCTGTGTACAGAACATCACACCTACAGCAATGCGTACACCCCAATCCCCTGTGTACTGGACATCACGCCTGCAGCAGTGTGTACACCCCAATCCCCTGTGTACAGAACATCACACCTACAGCAGTGTGTACATCCCAATCCCCTGTGTACAGAACATCACACCTACAGCAGTGTGTACACCCCAATCCCCTGTGTACAGAACATCCCACCTACAGCAGTGTGTACACACCAATCCCCTGTGTACAGAACATCACACCGACAGCAGTGTGTACACCCCAATCCCCTGTGTACAGAACATCACACCTATAGCAGTGTGTACACCCCAATCCCCTGTGTACAGAGCATCCCACCTACAGTAGTGTGTACACCCCAATCCCCTGTGTACAGAACATCACACCGACAGCAGTGTGTACACCCCAATCCCCTGTGTACAGAACATCACACCTACAGCAGTGTGTACACCCCAATCCCCTGTGTACAGAACATCACACCTACAGCAGTGTGTACACCCCAATCCCCTGTGTACAGGACATCACACCTACAGCAGTGTGTACATCCCAACCCCCTGTGTACAGAACATCACACCTACAGCAGTGTGTACACCCCAATCCCCTGTGTACAGAACATCACACCTACAGCAGTGTGTACATCCCAACCCCCTGTGTGCAGAACATCACACCTACAGCAGTGTGTACACCCCAATCCCCTGTGTACAGAACATCACACCTACAGCAGTGTGTACATCCCAATCCCTTGTGTACAGAACATCACACCTACAGCAGTGTGTACATCCCAATCCCCTGTGTACAGAACATCACACCTACAGCAGTGTGTACATCCCAATCCCCTGTGTACAGAGCATCACACCTACAGCAGTGTGTACACCCCAATCCCCTGTGTGCAGAACATCACACCTACAGCAGTGTGTACACCCCAATCCCCTGTGTACAGAACATCACACCTACAGCAGTGTGCACATCCCAATCCCCTGTGTACAGAACATCACACCTACAGCAGTGTGTACACCCCAATCCCCCGTGTACAGAGCATCACACCTACAGCAGTGTACATACCAATCCCCTGTGTGCAGAACATCACGCCTACAGCAGTGTGTACACCCCAATCCCCTGTGTACAGGACATCACACCTACAGCAGTGTGTACATCCCAATCCCCTGTGTACAGGACATCACACCTACAGCAGTGTGTACATCCCAATCCCCTGTGTACAGAACATCACACCTACAGCAGTGTGTACACCCCAATCCCCTGTGTACAGAACATCACACCTACAGCAGTGTGTACACCCCAATCCCCTGTGTGCAGAACATCACACCTACAGCAGTGTGTACATCCCAATCCCCTGTGTACAGAACATCACACCTACAGCAGTGTGCACATCCCAATCCCCTGTGTACACAACATCACACCTACAGCAGTGTGTACATACCAACCCCTGTGTACAGAACATCACACCTACAGCAATGCGTACACCCCAACCCCCTGTGTACAGAACATCACACCTACAGCAGTGTGTACATACCAACCCCTGTGTACAGAACATCACACCTACAGCAATGCGTACACCCCAATCCCCTGTGTACAGAACATCACACCTACAGCAGTGTGTACATCCCAATCCCCTGTGTGCAGAACATCACACCTACAGCAGTGTGTACACCCCAATCACCTGTGTGCAGAACATCACACCTACAGCAGTGTGTACACCCCAATCCCCTGTGTACAGGACATCACACCTACAGCAGTGTGTACATCCCAACCCCCTGTGTACAGAACATCACACCTACAGCAGTGTGTACACCCCAATCCCCTGTGTACAGAACATCACACCTACAGCAGTGTGTACATCCCAACCCCCTGTGTGCAGAACATCACACCTACAGCAGTGTGTACACCCCAATCCCCTGTGTACAGAACATCACACCTACAGCAGTGTGTACACCCCAATCCCCTGTGTACAGAACATCACACCTACAGCAGTGTGTACATCCCAATCCCTTGTGTACAGAACATCACACCTGCAGCAGTGTGTACATCCCAATCCCCTGTGTACAGAACATCACACCTACAGCAGTGTGTACATCCCAATCCCCTGTGTACAGAGCATCACACCTACAGCAGTGTGTACACCCCAATCCCCTGTGTGCAGAACATCACACCTACAGCAGTGTGTACACCCCAATCCCCTGTGTACAGAACATCACACCTACAGCAGTGTGCACATCCCAATCCCCTGTGTACAGAACATCACACCTACAGCAGTGTGTACACCCCAATCCCCCGTGTACAGAGCATCACACCTACAGCACTGTACATACCAATCCCCTGTGTGCAGAACATCACGCCTACAGCAGTGTGTACACCCCAATCCCCTGTGTACAGAACATCACACCTACAGCAGTGTGTACACACCAATCCCCTGTGTACAGAACATCACACCTACAGCAGTGTGTACACCCCAATCCCCTGTGTACAGAACATCACACCTACAGCAGTGTGTACACCCCAATCCCCTGTGTACAGGACATCACACCTACAGCAGTGTGTACATCCCAATCCCCTGTGTACAGAACATCACACCTACAGCAGTGTGTACACCCCAATCCCCTGTGTACAGAACATCACACCTACAGCAGTGTGTACACCCCAATCCCCTGTGTGCAGAACATCACACCTACAGCAGTGTGTACATCCCAATCCCCTGTGTACAGAACATCACACCTACAGCAGTGTGCACATCCCAATCCCCTGTGTACACAACATCACACCTACAGCAGTGTGTACATACCAACCCCTGTGTACAGAACATCACACCTACAGCAATGCGTACACCCCAACCCCCTGTGTACAGAACATCACACCTACAGCAGTGTGTACATACCAACCCCTGTGTACAGAACATCACACCTACAGCAATGCGTACACCCCAATCCCCTGTGTACAGAACATCACACCTACAGCAGTGTGTACATCCCAATCCCCTGTGTGCAGAACATCACACCTACAGCAGTGTGTACACCCCAATCACCTGTGTGCAGAACATCACACCTACAGCAGTGTGTACACCCCAATCCCTTGTGTGCAGAACATCACACCTACAGCAGTGTGTACACTCCAACCCCGTGTACAGAACATCCCACCTACAGCAGTGTGTACACCCCAATCCCCTGTGTACAGGGCATCACACCTACAGCAGTGTGTACACCCCAATCACCTGTGTGCAGAACATCACACCTACAGCAGTGTGTACACCCCAATCCCCTGTGTACAGAACATCACACCTACAGCAGTGTGTACACCCCAATCCCCTGTGTACAGAACATCACACCTACAGCAGTGTGTACACCCCAATCCCCTGTGTGCAGAACATCACACCTACAGCAGTGTGTACACCCCAATCCCCTGTGTACAGAACATCACACCTACAGCAGTGTGTACACCCCAATCCCCTGTGTACAGAACATCACACCTACAGCAGTGTGTACACACCAATCCCCTGTGTGCAGAACATCACACCTACAGCAGTGTGTACATCCCAATCCCCTGTGTACAGAACATCACACCTACAGCAGTGTGTACACCCCAATCCCCTGTGTGCAGAACATCACACCTACAGCAGTGTCTACACCCCAATCCCCTGTGTGCAGAACATCACACCTACAGCAGTGTGTACACCCCAATCCCCTGTGTACGGAACATCACACCTACAGCAGTGTGTACACCCCAATCCCCTGTGTACGGAACATCACACCTACAGCAGTGTGTACACCCCAATCCCCTGTGTACAGAACATCACACCTACAGCAGTGTGTACATACCAACCCCTGTGTACAGAACATCACACCTACAGCAATGCGTACACCCCAATCCCCTGTGTACAGGACATCACGCCTGCAGCAGTGTGTACACCCCAATCCCCTGTGTACAGAACATCACACCTACAGCAGTGTGTACATCCCAATCCCCTGTGTACGGAACATCACACCTACAGCAGTGTGTACACCCCAATCCCCTGTGTACAGAACATCCCACCTACAGCAGTGTGTACACCCCAATCCCCTGTGTACAGAACATCACACCGACAGCAGTGTGTACACCCCAATCCCCTGTGTACAGAACATCACACCTATAGCAGTGTGTACACCCCAATCCCCTGTGTACAGAGCATCCCACCTACAGTAGTGTGTATACCCCAATCCCCTGTGTACAGAACATCACACCGACAGCAGTGTGTACACCCCAATCCCCTGTGTACAGAACATCACACCTACAGCAGTGTGTACACCCCAATCCCCTGTGTACAGAACATCACACCTACAGCAGTGTGTACACCCCAATCCCCTGTGTACAGGACATCACACCTACAGCAGTGTGTACATCCCAACCCCCTGTGTACAGAACATCACACCTACAGCAGTGTGTACACCCCAATCCCCTGTGTACAGAACATCACACCTACAGCAGTGTGTACACCCCAATCCCCTGTGTACAGAACATCACACCTACAGCAGTGTGTACACCCCAATCCCCTGTGTACAGAACATCACACCTACAGCAGTGTGTACATCCCAATCCCCTGTGTACAGGACATCACACCTACAGCAGTGTGTACATCCCAATCGTTTTCATATTCTGCTAAGACCATAAGAAATCGGGATAGCAGGAGGCCATTGAGCCCCTTGAGCTTGCTCTGCCCTTCCATGGAATTGTGGCCGACCTGACATTCCTCACGTTTACCTTCCTCCCCCCCTCCCCCAACTCCCATTGCTCGGCTGCTGGAGAATCACTGAATCTCAGACTTCAATATACACTTGGTCTCTGCCCCCACCCCCCTCTCTCTCTCTGTGTAAAGACCCACAACCCACCCCCTGAGAGCAGGAATTCCATCCCATCTCCATCTGACACGTGTGCCTCTTTATTCTGAGACTATGCCCTCTGCCCTTTGACTCTCCCATGGCAGGGGGTGGGAGGGGAACATCCCCTCAGCACTGACCCTGTCAAGTGCCAATATGTTACATTGAGATCACCCCTCGTTCCTCTCATCTCCAGTGGGCAGAGTCCCATCCTGTTCAGCCTTAGCTCCTAAGACAATCTCTCCATCCAAGTGAACCTTCTCTGAAGTGTCTCCAATGAACTGAAACCTTTTCCGAAATAACAGGGAACCGAAGCCGCTCAGAGTACTCCAGATGTGGTCTCCTCAGCACCTTCTACAGCAGCTGCAAGGAGACTTGCCTGCTCTCATACTCCAACCCCCTCCACACCCCAAGAGCTAAGACGTATTGGCCAAACATGTTTGATTTTCAAAAAACTGAACCTCCGTCGACAGAAATCTACATTTCCTCTTGACCTGGTCTCTGTTTGTGCATGTATTTGGTTTATTTGGGAGGTTATATTTTCAAGTCACAATCCAGTTCGACCAATCAATCGACAATTTTGCAATAGTTGATGAAACACGGGCCAATGGATTTTTAAAATGTATTTCAAGTCCAATGGAGGAAGAGGGTTATGACTGGCCATGTTGGGAACTGGGTAAGAGAATTAAATTCATGTTATGAATGATGTAGTGAGGAGGTGAGGGAAATAAAATACGCACCTCCCATTCGGAACGTAAGATAATGTAGAGCTGGGAAGCATGTTAGATTGGAAGGTGAAGGAGAGTTTGTTTACAGCTACACCGGAGACCCAGTGCCACATGATAAAGCCCCAAGCTCGGGCGAGGTAGACTTCAATGCAAGTTCTCTCACACCTTCCCAAAATTCAAGTCTGTCTGTTCCAAATGTCCTGGAACTGAAAGATTCACAGCGATAACAAATCTGCAAGCCGTCAATCTGAACAGGAGGAGGTTCATCCCAGACACCAGATTGGGTATTCGTCCCATTCATTCCCATCCTAGCCTCCCTGAAAGTGCCACCCAGTTAATCCCACTCTCCAGGCGTCGCTCTCTGGGTGGTCCGAAACCTGTTGATCTTCCAGCTGAAGGAGCTGACCCCGACTGAGTGTTGCAGACTGGCACATTCCAAGGTCCAGGACTATGTGTTGAGGGACGCGCTGAAGCTTGGGGCAGCTGCTGCCAAGGCACGGTGGGGAAAGACCCCCGTGTAACATCTGCCTGTCTGAAAAAGAACAGGGGGCCCATGCAGTCATTGGGCTCTGCTGATGCCTCAGCTAATTATATAGGCATATGATTGATAAACCTTCAGACCTGTATATAATAGATAAATTCTGATCTCTGTATGTAAATGTTTACGTATGTATGGCATGACCAACCGTACCGACCATCAAATTATTTTATGAATAAAGTTTATTTTTGAAAGAAAACAAAATCCCACTCTCCAGGTGTCAGTCGGCAATCTCCGAGCCAGACATTTGCAGGTTCAAATCCCATCTCAGGACATTCCTCACTGGAACGGGAGAAACAGGGGCAGGAGTGGGCCATTCAGCCCATCCAGCCTGCTCCACCATTCGGTACAACCGCAGCTGATCGAAGGCTTCAAACGCATTTTCCTCACTCTCCTTTACCTTTTGTAGATAGATCAATGAGAGGTTACCGGGAGTGAAAACAAGGTGGGTTATTGTCTGAAATGGCGAGAGACTGGGAAAGGGGGAGGTGCAGGGAGACCTGGGTGTTCCTGTACACCAGTCGCTGAGAGTAAACATTGCAGGAACAGCAGGAGGTGAAGAAGGGAACTGGGATGTTGGCTTCGATAGTGAGAGGGTTGGAGTACAGGAGCAGGGATATCTCACTGTAACTGGGCAGGGCCTCGGTGAGACCACACCGGGAGGACTGTGGGGGCTGTTTGGGGTGTCCTTATCTGGAGAAGGATGTTCCGGTGATGGAGGGAGAGCAGCAAAGGTTTCCCAGACTGATCCCCGGGATTGCAGGACTGACGGATGCAGAGAGACCGGATTGGGTTAGGATTCTATTCACCGGAGTTCAGAGAATGAGGGGGAAATCTCACAGAAAATTCTAACAGGGACTGGACAGGGTAAACCCAGGAAAGATCTTCCCAAAGACCAGCCTGGCTGCATCCAATCTGTGGAATTCTTTATTGCAGAGGGCTGTGGAGGCTGGGTGTGGCAGAGAGCTGTTTCATCAGGGAGGAGGGGAATCAAGAGTTAGGCGGAAGAGGCAGGGTAGTGGGGTTGGATGGTGGAGCAGGCTGGATGGGATGAATGGCCTCTGTCTGCTCTCCTGTTCCATGCTGATTAACACAAACAGCCTATAGCTGTTGCCGATATACCCACTCTCACTCTCAGCCAGAACTGCTGCCTGGTACAAACGAAACGTCGAACCTCCTGCTCCTTGGATGCTGCCTGAACTGCTGTGCTCTTCCAGCACCACTGATCCGGAATCTGGTTCCAGCATCTGCCGTCATTGTTTTTACCTTCAGGGTATCAGGCTAACTTCAGCGCCAGCCCCTCTATACGCCGGCTGTTTCCAGCAGTGACCAGCTGGGTAACTAGAGAAACACACGTTAATAAAACAACCCTGGAGAAATCCAAACGCTACGTGAGGGATCCAATCGAACCTGCCATTAGGGGACTGGGAACACAATTGTTCCTCTGAAAGCAAGGAAGGGAAACACTCAAAGGATGAAATTTGTGGGGAAAAAGCGAGGGAGTGCAAGGAAGGCAGATTTGCATTGATGTAGCGCCTCCTGCGACTGCGAACTTGGCCCTGAAGAGCTGCTGAAGTGAAGGATTGTGGAGCTGTCCGGCACTGATCCGTTCACAATGGGAGCAGAACAAGAACATCTGTTTCAGTGATCTGCTTCAGAATGTTCCCCACTCTCCCCCAACTCCCCCCACCCCCGGCCACAGCTGTCAGAGCAGGCCCGGGCCTGGGATTCACTGGGTCGGGTTCAGTAAACCCTGAGGGGCCAGTCAGTTTGGATGGTGGTGAGGAGAGATTTCTCTCCTAGAGTCGAGGGTCTTTGGGATTCTCTCTCCCTCTCTTAGCGAGGGCTGCTCCAGATTCCAAGCTGGGATCTACCGGCTATTGGTCTCACAGACAGTCATGGAAACATAGCAACTAGGAGCAGGAGTAGGCCGTTCAGCCCTTCCAGCCTGTTTCCCCACTCAATATGATCACGGCTGATCATCCAAGTCAGTCTCCCGTTCCCACTTTCTCCCACAAACCCTTTGATCCCTTTAGCCTGAAGAACTATATCTACCTCTGTCGTGAAAACATCCAATGTTCTGTCCCCAACCCCTCTGTGGCTGTGAATTCCACAGACCCGCCACGCTCTGGGGGAAAGTGAGGACCGCAGATGCTGGAGTTGAGCCGAGAGTGAGGTGCTAGAAAAGCGCAGCAGGTCAGAAAGCATCCGAGGAGCAGAAGAATCGACGTTTCAGGCAAGAGCCCTTCATCAGGAATTCCTAATTGAGAATTTCAGCCTGGAACCTTTCCTGGGATCCCACACATAATCCCGCTTGGTAGGCCTTGTTCCCTGGAATCCTGTGCACAGTCCTGCTTGGTTTAGCCCTGTTTCATAGTAATGGAGGCAGGAGTAGGCCATTTGGCCCATTGTACCTGCTTTACCATTCACTGAGATCATGGCTGATCTATCCATTGTCCCATCTCCTCCTATCTGTGTTATCCCCATAACCCTTAATTCCCCTACTGTGGAATTCCATCCAACTGTGTCTCGAATATATTTAATGAAGCTGCCGTACTGCTTCTTTGGGCAGAGAATTCCATAAATTCACCACGCTCTGGCAAGAGCAGTTCCTCCTCATCTCTGTCCTAAATCTACTCCCCGTAATCTTGAGGCCCTGCCCCCCGGGCCTAGTCTCACCCACCAGCAGAAACAACTTGCCTGCCTCTGCCTATCTATCCCTTTCATAAGTTTGTCTGTTTCTATAAGATTGCTCTCTGGGATCCTGCACACCATCCCACTCGGTTTAGCCTTGTTTCCTGGGATCCCGCGCACAGTCCCGGAGATTAGGAGACGGAATTCCTTCTCTCAGAGGTTTTTCCACTCTAGGGAATGCCTAGCCACAGAGAGCTGTGGTGGTGGGGGGGAGTGGGGGACGGGTGGGAGAGCCCTTGTGGATATTGAAGACTGAGAGATTCCCAAAAAGTCTGGGGAGTCAAGGGAAAGTGGAGGAAAGTGGATGTGAAGAATGTTGGGTCAACCATGCAGGTGTGAGGGGAAAGATGGCCTACCTCCGTTCCTATCTCCTACAGGGTCGGTGTTTCTGCACTATAGGGGATTCTACGGATTTCTATGGGAGATGTGGGAGATAATGAGGGATGAGAACAGCGAGACACATTATGTTCCCATTAGTGAAGGGGTTAATGACCAGGGGGTATAGATTGAAGGCAAAGGATAGAAGGCTAACGGTGAGTGTTGAGGAGATGTCTCCTTCCGAGGATGGTGAGAGTCTGGAACCTGCTCCCACAAAGGGTGGCAAGTGTCAGAAACTGTCATAATGTTTCAGCTGTGTTTAGATCAAAGGAAAATCATGCAGAGGCTGGAAATCTCAAGCCCAGAGAGAGAGAGAGAGCACTGGAGAAACTCAGCAGATCTGCGGGACAGCACAGTTCAGAATTCTAATCTTGTAGATTCTAGTCTGTGGAGAGACAAATTGAGTGAATGTTTCGGGTCCTGTGACACTCCTTCAGTCTTTAAATATTCGCCTGCACTGACGTAGCCTCCTGAACCAAGGGCCAAAGATCTGGAAAGTGGGTTTGGCACAGAGTCAGATTGATGCTGTAATGATGATGAGTCAAGTGGCGTTCATCCTTCTGTAAAGATCAGAGACTCTTGGGGCAGGACAGAGAGAGAGAGAGAGAGAGAGAGAGAGACAGGATAATTAGTTCTTTCTATCTGCAAGACAGAACAAAACTGTGATGACACTGCTGCCATATCAGCTTTCTGGGATATAATAAGCCTTTCATTGAGGTGGGTCCATGAATCTGCCGGTGAGTCTTTACTGAGGCGGAGTTAGTGTCTGGTGATCTCAGCCCCAGTCAGTGACACCCAGTGATCTGATCACACAACCCCCAACCTTAGGGAACTCAGACACTCACCATTCTGACATCATGTCAGATCCCTCCCCACCCCCTCCCCACCCCACTGCCCACCCCACTGCCCACCCTTCCCCCACCCCACTGCCCTGCGGTGCAGGCTTTCAGCAGAGCTACGGACACAGCAGATCCTCTCCTCATCTTCCCTCCTTCCTTTCCACACCCTTGCCCTCATCTTTCTCCCACTTCCTCCTCCCCTCCATCCTCTCCCCTTCCCTCCCCTCCTCTCCCCTTCCCTCCCCTCCTCTTCTCTTCCCTCCTCTTCCCTTCCCTCCTTTTCCCTTCCTCTCCAAATCCTTTCCCCTCTCCCCTCCTCTCCTTCCCTCCATCCTCTTCCCCTCCATCCCCTTCCCTCCTCTCCCCTCCCCTCCCCTCCCCTTCCCTTCCCTTCCCTTCCCTCTCCTCCCCTCCTCTCCCCTTCCCTCCGTCCCCTCCTCTTCCCTTCCCTCCTTTCCCTTCCTCTCCAAATCCTTTCCCCTCTCCCCTCCTCTCCTTCCCTCCATCCTCTTCCCCTCCATCCCCTTTCCTCTCTCCCCTCCCCTTTTCCTCCTTCCCTTCCACCCCCTCCGTTTCCCTCCTGTGTTTCCCCTCCCCTCTCCTTCCCCACCCACTGCTTCTTCCCCTCTCTGCTCATCACATGATCCCATCTCCTAACCCCTCCAATCATTCCTTATTGGTCTGACCCCCCCACATCGGAATCACCATCACTTCCACCAATAGGATGAGGGAGTGCCTCTTCATTACCCAGTAGTAGTAGGAGGGATCAACTCTTGTTACCCAGTTGGATGAGGGACCAGTTCTTTTTGACCTGATCAGACTCTTTCCCCCCATGTGACACTAAAATAAAACACAGACTCTGGGGTGGTAGACATCTGAACCGGAACCAGAGAGAGTGCTGGAGAAACTCAGTGGGTCAGGCAGGGTTGGGGCGGGGTGTCTGACTGGATTGGAAACATTAACCCTTGTTCTCTCTCTCTTCAGACTCACTGAGATCCTCCAGCATTTTGTGACCCTGCCTCCCTGTGTGAGCCTTCTCCCCTGAGAGAGAGGGGGAATGGTCCCAAACAATCAATCTCCACCAGAGACACCCCTCCCCTTCCCAAAATCCCCGTCTCTGTCCTGGCCTGAGATTCCTCCGAGATCTCTATGCTTTACAAATAGAATTATTTTGGGAATTTAGCCGTCAGTGGCTGAGCCCAGGATTTACTGCTCCTGTCCCTAGTTGCCCCCCTTGAGAAGGTGGGGGTGAGCTGCATTTACTGCCCCTGTCCCTAGTTGCTCCCCCTTGAGAAGGTGGGGGTGAGCTGCATTTACTGCCCCTGTCCCTAGTTGCTCCCCCCTTGAGAAGGTGGGAGTGAGCTGCATTTACTGCCCCTGTCCCTAGTTGCCCCCCTTGAGAAGGTGGGGGTGAGCTGCATTTCCTGCCCCTGTCCCTAGTTGCCCCCCCCCTTGAGAAGGTGGGGGGTGAGCTGCCTTCTTGAACCGCTGCAGTCCATGTGCTGTGGGTAGACCCACAATGTCCCTTAGGGAGGGAATTCCAGGATTGGGACCCAGCCACACTGAAGGAACGGCTGATATATTTCCAAGTCGGGATGGGGAGGGGCTCGGAGGGGAACGTCTGTGATCACCTGAACATTGTGTTTGCTATTTTACTACGGGATATTGGTGACACTTACAAGACCAACATTTTCGACTTGCCCATAATTAGCCGACTGAACTGAATGACTTCATAGAATCATAGAAACCCTAGGATGTGGAATCAGGCCATTCAGCCCAACAGGTCCACACCAACCCTCTGAACAGGATCCCACCCAGACCTATCCCCTACCATATCCCTGTAAGCCTGCATTTCCCATGGCCAATCCACCCTAACCTGCACATCCCTGGGTACTGTGGGACAATTTCCCATGGCCAATCCACCCTAACCTGCACATCACTGGGCACTATGGGACAATTTCCCATGGCCAATCCACCCTAACCTACACATCCCTGGGCACTATGGGACAATTTCCCATGGCCAATCCACCCTAACCTACACATCCCTGGGCACTATGGGACAATTTCCCATGGCCAATCCACCCTAACCTGCACATCCCTGGGCACTATGGGACAATTACCCATGGCCAATCCACCCTAACCTGCACCTGGACTGTGGGATAAAACCTAAGTAGCCAGAGGAAACCCACACAGGAATGGGGAGAAATGCCATACATTCAGTTGCCTGAGGGTGAAATTGAACCCAGGTCTGTGGGCTCGGTCATTTCCGAGTACAGTTAAGAGTCGACCGAATTGCTGTGGGTCTGGAGTCACGTGTAGGCCAGACCTGGGTAAGGATGACAGATTTCCCTCCTGGATTGACATTGGTGAACCAGATGGGTTTTCACATTGACAGTTTCATGGTCACCAGCACTGAGGCTAGTTTACAATCCCAGATTTATTAAATTAATCCAAATTCCACTGCTGCTGTGTGGAATTTGAGCCTGTCAGTACAGCATTAGTCCTGAGCCTCTGCATGAGGAGCTCAGTGACATAGAAAACAGGAGAAGGCCATTCAGCCCTTTGAGCCTGTTCCACCATTCAATACGGTGGTGATAGGTCATCCAACTCAATCCCCTGTTTCCACTCCCTCTACAAACATGACACCCACTAACATTACCCCTTGGCTATTGCTGAATTGTGGGTAAAAATAGTTGCACTTGGGAAGGGAAAAAAACCAACATGTTTTCCATTGCACACAAGCCCCATCTTCAAATTGCTGTGTGTGTCAACGTTGATTTGATGCTGCTCCAGGGAGGATTGTGTTTCCATGATCAAGGCACTATATAAATGCAAACTATTGTGATTGGAAAAGCATAGCAGGTTCAGGCAGCATCCAAGGAGCAGAAGAATCAATGTTTCCGGTAAAAGCCCTTCGTCGGGGGCTTATGCCTGAAATGTCGATTCTCCTGCTCCTCGGATGCTGCCTGACCTGCTGTGCTTTTCCAGCACCACACTCTCGACTCTGATCGCCAGCATCTGCAGTGTTCATTTACTCCAAACGATTGTTGTTGCCATCTTCAATGGCTATTCCAAGCTCGGCAGGGTAGGACAGGCAAAACCAGGGTCACTTGAGTGGCTCCCCCCCCTCACTTTCACACCCTTCTGGGTTAGCTCCACACCCCATCTCCACTATCTGTCCCAAAATTCTCCTCCAGTGAGTAAAACTCACAAATCTCCTCTGCCTCGGAGTTCAATTTAAATTGCTTCAGGCTGTGGTCAATCTGAGGCAGCCAATGGAGAGGAAAACAGCCAGGCTATCAGCTCCCAAATAAAGAAGGTGGTGTTTCTGCACCCCCCCCCCCCCCTCCTCCCACTTCCTCTCAAGATCAGTATGTTTTCAGTCAAGCTGCCAGTTGGGCCACAGGACTAAATAAAACAGGCAAACATACCTTCCTGCTTAAATCATCAGACTCTGTCCCAGAAAACAGAAATTCCAATTGACTTTACAGCCCCACCTAGCGCCTGGGCCCCACGGAATAACACAGTCATCAAAACAATGTGTCGACAGGCTGTGAAATAACCAGAGATACCCTGCAAGATCACCGCGGGACAGTGCCGCCTTGGGCTTTACAGCAAAGTGGACTATTTTCCATCTTCCCTAGCACAACGCCAACCGCTTTGCGTATTTCTGCCAAAGTCACCAGCAAAGACGTGAAAGGAAAACAAGACTAGGAGCAGGAAGGAGGATATCAGCCCGTCCAGCCTGCTCTGCCAACTCAATACCGCCACTCCCTCCCCCCCCCATGATCTCACCTTGGCCTCAGCACCATTTTCCAGCCCTTCACCTGTTACCCGTTAAAAGTCTAACTTCTCGTTAACAAAAGTAACTGCTGTCACACTTCCTGCTATTGCATAAACTTGCGATCATCAACTGGGAGTAAAGAGCACCAGCGAGTTTGCTTGTTTCCTGATTCACCGAGTAAATCAAACACAGACTGAGGTCAGGGGTATCTGAACCTCCCCTTGAACAATGCAGGATTGGGGAGTGGGGAGCAAGAGGGAGGTGGAAAGGTATAGAAACATAAGAGTTGGGCATTCCGCCCTTGGAGCCTGATCCACCATTGACTGAGAGCAAAATCCAGAATTCTGCTAACAACTGATGCTGAGTTTAACTGCTCCGAGGCTCCCCATTTTCTCTCCACCACCCCTTCCCCTTGAGGAGTTTGGGTATTGAAAATGTCAACTTTCCAAGCATTTTGTATAAAGAATAACCGAGCTTGTTAATAAACCACTCAACTCCTTTTTTGGTGGGGGCGCGTGGAAAGGTGAGCAGCATAACCCTCCACATTTAAAATTCAGCTGAAAGTATTCAACATAATTCACCACAATAATTTCTCTTCTCTCTGCCTCAGACCGATAATTGCTTTAGTTCCTCTCTCCCTGTCTTATAATTGATCTTTTACAAATGAGGTTACAAATTAATCCTGCCTCATTGCCCAACAAGATCCAAAACAGCTTCTTACTGAGTTGGTTCCACAACATCTTGCTCTTCCAAAAACTCACAAAAGTGTTTTACAAACTTCATCTTCCAAGATCACCTGTGCCTGTTTGTTTGGTCCAGTTTGGGTGAAGATTAAAATCTCGCATGGTTATTACATTGCATTTTGTACAAGCTTTAATATTTCTTAGCTAATCCTCTGTTTAACAAGGTAACTTTTAGGGATTACAATAATTAGTTAAGTGGTTGTTTTTGATCAGTGCTGACTAAATGGACTGTGTGGTTGATCCCTAAGAATCTACTTTTAGTGGTTACTGTTAGTACGATAACTATCCATGGTAGGCTACAGCAAAAAATACGGAGATATGGCATTGAGGGTGTGTTGGAGGCTTGGATTAGGAATTGGCTGGCTGGAAGAAGACAGAGGGTAGTAGTTGATGGTAAAGGTTCATCTTGGAGTGCAGTTACTAATAGTGCTCCGCAAGGATCTGTTTTGGGACCATTGCTGTTTGTCATTTTTATAAATGACCTGGAGGAGGGGCTAGGTTGGGCGAGCAAGTTTGCGGATGATACGAAAGTTGGTGGAGTTGTTGACAGTGAGGAAGGATGTGGCAGATATACATAAGCTGTAGAGCTGGGCAGAAAGGTGGCAAATGGAGTTCAATGTAGCTAAGTGTGAAGTGATTCACTTTGGTAAGAGTAACAAGAAGATGGGGTACTGGGCTAATGGCCGGATACTTGGTAGTGTGGATGAGCAGAGGGATCTTGGTGTCCATGTACACAGATCTCTGAAAGTTGCCACCCAGGTAAATAGTGCTGTGAAGAGGGCATATGGCGTACTGGCTTTTATTGGTAGAGGAATTGAGTTCCGGAGTCCTGAGGTCATGTTGCAGTTGTATAAGACTCTGGTGCGGCCGCATCTGGAGTATTGTGTGCAGTTTTGGTCGCCATACTATAGGAAGGATGTGGAGGCATTGGAACGGGTGCAGAGGAGGTTTACCAGGATGTTGCCTGGTATGGTAGGAAGATCGTATGAGGAAAGGCTGAGGCAGTTGGGGCTGTTTTCATTGGAGAAAAGAAGGTTTAGGGGTGACTTGATAGAGATGTACCAGATGATAAGGGGTTTAGATAGGGTTGACCATGAGAACCTTTTTCCACATATGGAGTCAGCTATTACGAGGGGGCATAGCTTTAAATTAAGGGGTGGTAGATATAGGACAGATGTTAGGAGTAGATTCTTTACTCAGCGAGTCGTGAGTTCATGGAATGCCCTGCCAGTAGCAGTGGTGGACTCTCCCTCTTTATGGTCATTTAAACGGGCATTGGATAGGCATATGGAGGATAGTGGGCTAGTGTAGGTTAGGTGGGCTTGGATTGGCGCAACATCGAGGGCCAAAGGGCCTGTACTGCGCTGTATTTTTCTATGTTCTATCCCAATGTCACTCATTCACATTGATTCAACTCCCTGATCGACTGAGCCAAGATCATTTCTCATCATGGTGGATCACCTTTCACTGAAAGGAGGAGCACAAAATTATGTCCATGGGCAAGCAGTTAATCTTGAAATCCTGTAAAATGATGCAAAACCCAGAATCTTGTTCTACAGCTATCCAAGTGAATATGCTTTGTATAAAGTGGGTGCAAAGGAATGCCGAAATAAAGACACACAACTCCAGGTTATAATCCAACAGGTTTATTCGGAAGCACCAGCTTTCGGAGCGCCACTCCTTCTTCAGGTGGTTGAAGGAGCAGTGCTCCAAAAACTAGTGCTTCTAAATAAACCTGTTGGACACTAATCTGGTGTTGCATGATTTTAAACTTTGTTCACCCCAGTCCAACATCGGCACCGCCAAATCAAAGACAAAATAGTGTGGGTGCTGGAAATCTGAAACACGCACAGAAACTGCTGCAGAAACTCAGCAGCATCTGTGGAGTAAGAGAGAGAGAGAGAGAGAGGGGGAGAGAGAGAGAGTTAACGTTTCAGGTCCAGTGACCCTTCTTCAAAACCTGCATATTAATATATTAACTCTGGTCATCCACAGACACTATTAAACCTGCTGAGTTTCTCCAGTACTTTCTGTTTGTGTTTCAGATCGTCAGTATCTGCAGTTCTTTGTTTTATTTCACTTGAAATTGCTCACTTTCTCCACATAATAAGTCATTGAATAGTAACAGTACATAGACTTACTGGCATTGCTAACAAAGAACCTGACATCCATAGGATTCTTTCAGTATGTTTGCTTTTGAATCTTTTTGGATTCCACAAAAGAGAGAAAAATTGGAGAAAAACGTTCCAGTTACATGTTATGGACACAAGCCCTTGTGTAAACTAATGTGAACATTAAGAATGAAAATTATGAACGGGAAGTTCTTTCTTTACAATGGTCTGCAACAGTTGTCAATTCCAAAAATGCATGCTAATAGGAAAACATCCACTGTAAATATTAAGGCAAAAAGAAAATGCTGTTGTCAGCTGTGAAGTTTTAAAATTTATATTAAAATGTCAACATGTAGAACAACACTGCTCAAAGGACAGCATTTCATATCTTTATTAAATGGATTTAAAATCAGAACAAAAAGAATGTTGAAATTCCAACAGCAAAATTAACCTGTAAGATTGCAAGAAAATGTACAGCTTTTCAGTTGTCAGCTGGTAGCAGATTTTGCTGTTTTAAACACAACTCTCATCAGTGTGAAAATCGCCGATTCGATTCTTTGAACATCACACTGAGTTAGCCAACCTGAGTCCATCTTGGGGGCTCCTAGTGATTCTCATATCCCTAGGCCAGGCAAAGTCCTGTCTAGATCCCTGTTCCTGATGATGACCAGTGACCTCCGCCAGAAACTGTTCTTAGATGAGACTAATAAAATAGGGCAGTGAGGGTGGATTTGAAAAAGGTTACAACCCTCTTAGTAGTGACAATCGTCTCAGATTAGTCAGAGTAGGAATTTTAATATAACACTCTAAACATGGGTGGAAGATGGCTTTACATGCAGTCTGAAAGAGAGGGTAAAGGCAGTGTGTAATACCAGTACTCCAAATCCACATTTCTGTGGGGGGGGGTGGGCAGAAGGACTAGGGAGATTATCCTGTTAATTTGTTTCATCGAGTGGGTAAAACTGGTTAGGTGGACTGGAGCTTTGCTGTGAAAACAGGCTGGCTGTTTTCACTGTTGGGAAACCAGTAAGTTCATTGGTAGCTAGCGAACATGAAAAAACTGAATGTTTGCAGAGCTTGGGATGTGATGATATCATGGTTACGATATGGCCCCAAAGCCATCCATCCAAACACAACAGTGTGAGTCGGTAAATTGGAATCAACAGAAACCTCTGGGCTTTCTGGCAACTTTCCACCTGTAATCTATCCAATAGGGTTGGCTCTTAATGTTTTTGAAGCAACTGAGTCAACCACTCAATTGTACTAACAAATCACTTTGATCTTAGAATGTGCTGTTATCACCTGCACTAACAAGTTTCTTTATTTCATTGGGTGACCTAGGGACCACAGTAATTGAAATGTTACTTAAAAGACTGCAATGGTGGAATTGCTGTATCCCTGTTTTGTTGGTCTACCTTGATTAGTTTGTTTCCAATTCAGGAATATGCCCGATCTTACTGCTGCCACAAGTGAGGAAGGAAGGAGTACATTTGCATTGCAATCTGTCTGTTCAGCTCCAGCACTGCAGCAAGAAGCCCAATCTTTACACATGCAATAGACACCAGCCGAACATCAACATGAAGCCTGTCACAAGCGATGGTCCCATTTGCAAGCTTCCGTTGCAGAAATCTGTGGCACAGCAAATCGTTCTGAAGGTCACGCTGTTTCCATTAATTATTTTTGTAAAGACCTGGCCGCACAAAGAGGATGCTATGCACCCTTTAATATAAAAGGTGTACTTGGCTGAGAAGAGAGAAACAGAAAATTACAGAAGTTCACATGATAGTAGATTGTGGATCAGCATGATTTAGAAACATCCCTACACAGATGAGACATGTCTATTCACTGCCAGCTTTCACACATAGAACCCTTGGATCACTTCCATTTAGCAGAAAGGATATGCCCAGAATAAATAGTGCTCCTGAACTCCCCAACTTGTCCTGGGCAAGCCAACAGCTCACTACTGGGTCAGAAATATTGGTCACTATCTGATGATCATGACAGAAGAAAGTAGAATTTCCAATTGCTTTACTTAGCACATATTTGTGGATAAGGAAAACATGTTCAGACACTGCCAATAGCTTAGAATTAACAGCACAGTAAATAGGCCATTCAGCCCCAATGAGGCTGCTGGCTGAACTCAAACAAAGCAAGATTACAGCAGGGAATTAGGAGCACTCAATCAGGCATGTGCAAATGGGCTGACTCTTGCTTTGGATGATGGGCAAATCAGGCTTCCTGCTTGTCCTATACCCACTGTAGCAACCTCCCAGACATGACCACATGGGATCTCAGAATGCCATTTAACACCTCAAGATGTTAAGATTTACACTGTGGAGATTCTTAGGCCACTTTCTTGACAATTTTCTCTGCACATTTAATCAGTTTGATCTGGGTTTTGAGAAATTAGTCTGCACTCCCAGCTGCCTTGTTCCTACTTACGGAAGGAGCCAACTTGTTTGTAACACTGTTCAGTCTCATTGCATTTTATAGATTCCATGGTGTCCATGGTAGACCGTAAGTATTTTTTGTAGCATATTAGGGCTGAAGCTGTTTAGTGAAAACACAGAAGACACATCAGTGAACTTTATTGCCAAGACAGTAAGGCCCAACTATTAAATCCTTGGAGATAAAATCTCAACAGAATTAATTTAGATTTAAATTACATTAGAGGAGTCACTGGACAAGTAAATCCAAAGTTCCAGGCTAATGCTCTTGGAACATGACTTTACAATGCATCATGACAGATGGTGCAATCTGGAATTTGAAGCTAGATTAAATGAAACCATTGATAGTTGTTGTAAAAGCCCACCTGGATCACTAGTGTTCTTTGGAGAAGGAAATCTGCTGTCCCTACTAGGTCTGGATTCCAGACTCACAGTAATGTGGCTGACTCTGAACTGCCCTTTGAAATGGCCGAATTGTATCAAGTTGTTGGAAAGCCTATGGAGGGGACGAAATCAATTGACCATTGGCATCGCCCTGGACATGGTAAAGAAAAAGGTAAAGCCCTCCTCACTATTGTCTCGGAACTCGAAAAATATTGGGAGAGCTATCTCACAGCCTAGTTAATCATCCTGCCTGACATAGTTATACACTCAGAAATATACCTTCCACACAATGTCCCAGACAACATCAACCATGGGTATGGACTGGTAGTACAGAGCCAACAGAGATAGGGGCACAGTGCTATACTGTTTAACAACACTTGGAAGAAGCAAAGGGTGGCAAGGGCACAGCATTTACTCTGGATAGAGGATTTCCACATCCATCACCAAGAGTAATTCAGCAACACCACCACTGACCAAACTGGTCAAGTCTTAAAGATCCATATGCTGCTGCCATATGGATCTGTGGCAGGTGGTGATGGAACCAAGAGGGAAAAACACATTTCATCTCATTGTCATCAATCCACTGGCTGCAGATGCATCTGTCCATGATAGTATCAGTAGAAGAGATCACCACACAGTCCTCATGGAGATGAAGTCTCCCCTTCACATTGAGCATACCCTCCATTGGGTTGTGTGACACTATCAAAGGCTGAATGGGATCAATTTTAATCATATCTAGAAACTCAAGACTCGGCATTCATGAGGCACTGTGTGTCATCAACAGCAGCAGAATCATAGTCCAATAATCTGCAATCTCATAGTACAGCATAGCCCTCACGCAACCATGACCATCAAGCCAGGAGATCATCTGTGGTTCAATGGAGAGGGCAGCAGGATATGCAACAAACAACAGTAAGTTTGCAGATGACACCAAAATTGGAGGTGCAGCAGACAGTGAAGAAGGTTACCTCAGTACATGGGATCTTGATCAGATGGGACAATGGGCTGAGGAATGGCAAATGGAGTTTAATTTAGATAAATGTGAGATGCTGCATTTTGGAAAAGCAAATCAGGGAAGGATTTATACACTTAATTGTAATGTCCTAGAAAGTGTTGCTGAACACAGAGACCTTGGAGTGCAGGCTCAAAGGTCCTTGAAAGTGGAGTCACAAGTAGATAGGATTGTTGAAGAAGGTGTTTGGAATGCTTTCCTTTATTTTTCAGAGCACTGAGTATAGGATTTGGGAAGTCATGTTGCAGCTGTACAGGACATTGGTTAGGCCACTTTTGGAATATTGTGTGCAATTCTGGTCTCCTTCCTGAAGGAAGGGTGTTGTGAAACTTGAAAGGGTTCAGAAAAGATTCACAAGGATGTTGCCAGGGTGTAGGGTTGAGCTATAGGGAGAGGCTGAATAAACTGGGGCTGTTTTCCTGGAGCGTCAAAGTCTGAGGAGAGACCTTATAGAAGTTTATAAAATCATGAGAGGCATGGATCAGGTAAGTAGACAATGATTTTTCCCTGGGGGAGTCCAGAACTAGAGGTCATAGGTTTAGGGAAAGAGGGGAAAGATATAAAAGGGACCTAAGGTGCAACTTTTTCACGCAGAGGGTGGTACGTGTATGGAATGAGCTGCCAGAGGAAGTGATGGAGGTTGGTACAATTACAACATTTAAGAGGCATCTGGATGGGTATATGAATAGGAAGGGTTTAGAGGGATATGGCCAAGTGTTGGAAAATGGGACTAGATTAATTTAGGATATCTGGTTGGCATGGACGAATTGGACCGAAGGGTCTGTTTCCATGCCGTACATCTCTATGACTCAATGACACCTGGCATAACTCAAATTGATGTTTAACCTGGTGAAGCTACCAACAAGACTACTTACATGACAAGTCCTGCAAGCATCGTGCCATTGTCAGAATTACTCAGCAATTCCATAATCAACAGCTTTGTAGTCCTGCTACACTCAATTGTGAATGGTTCTGGACAATTAAACAATCTACTGCAGGAGGGAACCCATTCTCAATGTGACTATGGCTCATAACACCATTGCACAACCTCACATACTGACACAGAACACAGGTTTAACGCTGTCCACGCTGACAGGGCAGAGCAGAGTGCTGTTGAGGATGGGCTACCACTACTTGGACCAGGTTTGGGTGGGTGGTGGTGGTGGGGGAGGGGGATGCTAGTGGGATAATGACAGTCTAGTAAAGTTTGGACAGAGTATGTCATACCATCATGGCATGCTGCACTCTGCACGATTGCAGCAATGAAGCAATGTGCTTGATGTAGATGGAATGGGAGCAGTCTTCAGAACAGGAAGAAGATATCATTGTTTATGACACAGTTCAGTTACAATGGGTGCTACAAGCAAAGACTTTACTTATGCTCACTTACAAGAGATAAGACCTGGGTCCAGCAGACTGTAAAATTGTGGAGTCTAAAATACTCTGTGGTTATGACAGTGAAATCTTATTTGCATTTTCAAGGCCTGTATTAGTTTTGATTATGTTCCCTTTTGTTTGTTGTAAAGAAAGGCTCCTGTCTGTATTTGTCTACTTATATGTAATGTTTCTCTGACTGGGCATTGGCAAGCTACAGTTATAAACTTAGCATTGGGAAAGGATAGCGCTTACTTAGAGGATGTTCAGGTTGGATGTGCTTACACACAGGTGGTGGGTCCACCCCAACTTATTTTTGTTTCTTCTGGAAATGCATCTATTCTGTGTACTTGAAGTATCCCCTTAAATTTCCATTGACCAATCTCTTAACCTAATTTGCCAGCTCATTTTAGCTAGCCCTCCTTTCTTGTCATCATTGTTGTCCTTATGTACGTTTAAAATATGAGTCGTAGACCCACTCTTCCCTCCCTTGAATTGAATGTAATATTTAATCATATTGCGATCACTGTTTCATAGTACATAGAACATACAACATAGAACAATACAGCGCAGAACAGGCCCTTCGGCCCTCGATGATGTTGTGCTGACCTGTGAACTATTCTCAGCTCGTCCCCCTACACTATCCCATCATCATCCACGTGCTTATCCAAGGATTGTTTAAATCTCCCTAATGTGGCTGAGTTGACTACATTAGCAGGTGTGGCATTCCACACCCTTACCACTCTCTGCGTAAAGAACCTGCCTCTGACATCTGTCTTAAATCTATCATCCCTCAATTTGTAGTTATGCCCCCTTGTACACACTGACATCATCATCCCAGGAAAAAGACTTTCACTATCTACCCTATCTAATCCTCTGATCATCTTGTATATCTCTATCAAATCCCCCCTTAGCCTCTTCTTTCCAATGAGAACAGACCCAAGTCTCTCAGCCTTTCCTCATAAGACCTTCCCTCCAGACCAGGCAACATCCTGGTAAATCTTCTCTGCGCCATTTCCAATAATTCCACATTCTTCCCAAAATATGGCGACCAGAACTGTACACAATATTCCAAGTGTGGCTGCACTAGTGTTTTGTATAGTTGCAGCATGATATTGTGGCTCAGGAACTCAATCCCTCTACAAATGAAACCTACCACACCATATGCCTTCTTAACAGCACTATCAACCTGGGTGGTAACTTTCAGGGATCTATGTACATGGACTCCAAGATCCCTCTGCACATCCACACTACCAAGAATCTTTCCATTGTCCTAATACTCTGCCTTCCTGTTATTCTTCCTAAAGTACATCACCTCACATTTAGCTGCATTGAACTCCATTTGCCACCTCTCAGCCCAATTCTGCAGTTTATCCAAGTACCTCTGCAACCTGTAACATTCTTCCACACTGTCTGCTATTCCACCGACTTTAATGTCGTCTGCAAATTTACTAACCCATTCACCTATGCCTGCATCTAAGTCATTTATAAAAATGACAAACAGCAGTGGTCCCAAAACAGATCCTTGTGGCACACACTAGTAACCAGACGCCAGGCTGAATATTTTCCATCAACCACCACTCGCTGCCTTCTCTCAGAAAGCCAGTTTCTAATCCAAACTGTTAAATCACCCTCAATTCCATGCCTCTGCATTTTCTCCAACAGCCTACCATGTGGAACCTTATCAAAGGCTTTACTGAAGTCCATGTATACCACTGAGCAGGAGAATCGACATTTCGGGCATAAGCCCTTCTTCAGGATTCCTTTTCCAGCAACACATTTTTCAGCTCTGATCTCCAGTCCTCACTTTCTCCATGTATACCACGTCAACTGTCCTACCCTCACCTACTTGCTTGGTCACCTTCTCAAAAAACTCAATGAGGTTTGTGAGGCATGACCTACCCTTGATGAAACCATGTTGACTATCTGAAATCAAATTGTTGCTTGCTAGATGATTATACTCCTTTCCAAAACCTTTCCTACTTGAACAAGGACACAACATTTGCAATCCTCCAGTCCTCTGGTACTAAACCTGTAGACAACGACGACTCAAATATCAAAGCCAAAGGCTCTGCTATCTCCTCCCTAGCTTCCCAGAGAATCCTCGGATAAATCCATCTGGCCCAGGGGACTTGTCTACTTTCACTCCTTCTAGAATTGCTAAAGATGTTCGTAACCTCCATTCTTTCTAGTCTAATATCCCGTGCCTCATTTTTCTCCTCTACAATATTCTCCTTTTCCTGAGTGAAAACCGATGAGAAATATTCGTTTAGCACTGCTCTGATCTTCACAGGGTCCACACTCAACTTCCTACTTCTGTCTTTGACTACCCTCGTCATTCTTTTATTCCTCACATACCTTTAGAAAGCTTTACGGTTTTCCTTTATTCTATTTGCTAAAGACTGCTTGTGTCCTCTCTTTGCTCTTCTTAACTCTCTCTCTAAATCCTTCCTAGCTGATCTGTAACTCTCCAGTGCCTCATCTGAACCATCTTGCCTCATCAACACATAAGCCTCCTTCTTCTGTTTAACAAGAGATGCAATTTCTGTAGTAAGCCACGGTTCCCTTACTTTATCACTTCCTCCCTGCCTGACAGGGACATACCTATCAAAGACACGTAATATTTGTTCCTTTAACAAGCTCCACATTTCCATTGTCTGCATTCCGTGCATTTTGCTACCCCATTCTATGCATCCTAATTCTTGCCTAATCGCATTATAATTGCCCTTGCCCCATCGATAACTCTTGACCTGTGGCAAATACTGATCCCTTTCCATCGCTAAGCTAAACATAACTGAATTATGGTCACTCTCTCCAAAGTGCTCACGTACAACTAAATCAAACACCTGGCCTGGTTTATTACCAAGCACCAGAACCAGTGTGGCCTCCCCTCTTGTCTGCTTTTCAACATACTGTGTCAGGAAATCCTCCTGTACACATTGGACAAAAAGCTGATCCATTCGACATACTAGAGTTATATATTTCCTTGGGGTGCCTTTGCTGTGAGGGTATTAATTAATTTTATCATATTGCACAAACCAGATTAGGAGAAAGTGAGGACTACAGATGCTGGAGATCAGAGTCTAAAAGCACAACAGGTGAGGCAGCAACTGACGCAGGAGAATTGATGTTTTGGGCATAAGCCCTTTCTTCAGGAATGGGGAGGGGAAGGCGATTGAGAGATAAGTAAGAAGGTGGGGGTGGAGCTGTGGGGCAGGTAGCTGGGAAGGCGATAGGTAGATGGAGGTGGGGGTGATATTGATAAGTTGGGGGGTGTTTGGAGCAGATAGTTGGAAAGGAGGATGGACAGGTAGGACAGTTTAAGAGGGTGATGCCGAATTGGAGGGTTGGATCTGGGATGAGGTGGGGGGAGGAGAGATGAGAAAACTGGTGAAATCGATATTGATGCCTTGTGGTTGGAGGGTCCCAAGGTTAAAAATTAGGTATTCTTCCTCCAGGTGCCGGATGGCTTGGATTTGGTGGTGGAGGCGGCACAGGACTTGCATGTCCTTGGTGGAGCTGGAAGGAGAGTTGAAGTGTTTGGCTACAGGGCAGCATGGTTGTTTGGTGCGTGCGTTCCAGAGATGTTCTCTGAAATGTTCTGCGAGTTGGCATCCTGTCTCCTCAATGTAGACGAAAGCACATTGAGAGCAACGGACACAGTAGATGAGATATTTGGATGTGCAGGGAAATCGCTGCCAGATGTGAAAGAATCCTTTGGGTCTAGGACAGAGGTGAGGGGGGGCTGGTGTGGGCGCAGGTTTTACACCTCTTGCTGCAGCATGGGAAGGTGCCGGGAGTGGAGGTTGGGTTAGTGGGAAGCGTGGATCTAACGAGGGAGTCACAGAGGGAGTGGTCTCTGTGGAACGCTGATCGGGGTGGGAGGGAAATACAGTATATCTCTGGTAATGGGGTCTGATTGTAGGTGGTGGAAATGGCAGAGGATAATGCATTGTATCCGGTGATTAGTGGGTGGAAAGTGAGGACTGGGGGGGGGGGGGTTCAATCCTTGTTGCAGTTGGAGGGGTGGGTTCAAGGGTGGAAGTGCAAGAAGTGGAGGAGATGCACTGGAGGGTGTTGTTGACCACGTGGGAGGGGAAATTGACATGCTTGAAATAGGAGGCTGTCTGGGATGTCCAGGAGTGGAATTGTTCCTTCTGTGAGCAAAAATGGCAGAGGTGAAAGAATTGGAAGTAAGGGTCAGCATTTTTACAGGAGTGGGGTGGGGCGCCCGGTTGTTCCTCAGATTCTGCCTGACCTGCTGTGCTTTTCCAGCACCACACTTTTTGACAATACCAGATTAGTAAAGCCTGCTCTCTGGTCAGTTCCAAAATGTACCCTCTAAAACCTAGCCTGAACACATTCTATGAAGTCTTAACCTAGACTAATGTTGCTTATCTTTTTCACCTTATTGTGCTCACTCGATTTTTCCAGTCCCTGAGCACTTTGAGTCATAGAGTTGTATTGCATGGAAACAGACCCTTCGGTACAATTCGTCCATGCAGACCACATATCCTCAATTTATCTCGACCCAATTAACAGCATTTGGCCCTGTTCACTCTAAATCCTTTCTATTCATGCTCAGTTTGAGTTGGTCAGTGGTACAAAACAAATTCCTGGTAATGACCATCTCCAATAAGAGATAATCTAACCATCACCCTTTGACCTTCAATGACTATTGCTGAATCCTTCATTTTCAACGTCCTGGTGCTTAATATTGACTAGAAACTGAACTAGTCTAGCCATATAAATACTGTGGTTACAACAGTAGGTTAGTTGCTAGGAATTCAGCAGTAAATAATTCACCTCCAGACTCCACAAAGCCAGCTCAGCATCAACAAGCTACAAGTCAGGAGAAGGGTAGAATATTCCCTACTTGCAGTTTCAAAAATAGTTAAGAAACTCAAACCAATCCAGGACAAAGCATCCTGCTTGATTGATAAATCCATCCACCAACTTCAACATTCACGAATGCCACCACCAATGCACAGCTTCATTTACAAGATGCTAGGAAAGCACTTTCCAAACCCATGACCCAGAGGACAAGGGCATCAGATACATGGGAATACCTGCAAGTTCCCCTCCAAGCCACTCCCATCCTGACTTGGAAATATATCACCATTTCTTCAGTGCCACTGGGTCAAAATCCTGAAACTCCTTCCCTAACAATATTGTGGGTGTGCCTACACCTGGTAGTGGTTCAAGAAAGTGTCACCAGGGTACTTCTCCAGAGAATTAAGGATAGTCAATAAATATTAGTCTAATCAATGTCATGCACATCCTACAAATTCACAAAACAAAGTTTTAAGATTCCTAACCTGGTGCAGACACTCACTAGCAGTGAATCTGAATCAAAAGATGTGTGTGTGGGATCTCTGGGACCCAAGCAGGTTTCTTAAAAGGAGAGAAACAGAGTTAATGTTCTGAGTCTAAAATAATCTGTACAGTTTGGAAGCACATCAGTCCAGACTTGAAATGGTTAACTCTGTTTCTCTGTCCATAGGTGCTGCCAGAACTGCTACATTTTTCCAGCGCTGGCTTTTAATTTCAGGACTCCAACATTTGTACTACTGAACATTTGTTCTGAAGGGCGGGATCAGTTTGAGTTCCTGCTCAGCAAAAGAATGTTTTTGTGTTTTTAATCATGACTTGTTCCAACGATTTTCTGGTTCTGCTGTACAGTGTAACATTTTAGCAATTTCTTTCCCCTCTGCTAGCCTGACTGATTCTGGGAGTCATTTAAGTCTCCTTAGAGCAAAGTGGTCAGAAGAGGAGTAGTGGGTTGGATTCATTTGGCATTCTGTAAACAATATGGTTTTGGCAGAAAGAGAAGTTTGAGAAGATGTAGGCACATATGACTCAAGACATCTGATCCATCACTGGGAGAACACAACCAGCTGAATTTGTCAGATTAGACCGAAATTTAAAGGCTCCACCTCACAAGAGCAGCTATCCTCATGTACAAAGCACCTTTCACAGGTCTACAGTGACACTAGGCATCCCAGAGACAATAAAGGACTTTTGAAATTGAGTCATTAATTGTATAAATATAGAGAGCTTATAATCAGCAGGGTGAGCTATTAAAAGAGTATGCTTAGGTGAAATAAAGCTCTCACTACAACTATGCACTGAGACGGTTCAAAAACAGATATTTTCTAGGATATGAAAATTGTTGTTATGTAGCTCCCAATTTCAACATTTTAAAATCATAAAGAAACAAATTTAAATGATATAGCAATTTGAAGAAGGTTCTCAATTCTGAAGAAGGGCCCCTAGACTCAAACTGTTGAATACAACAGGATCTTGACCAGATGGGCCAATGGGCTGAGAAGTGGCAGATGGAGTTTAATTCAGATAAATGCAAGGTGCTGCATTTTGAGAAAGCAAATCTTAGCAGGACTTATACACTTCATGGGAAGGTGCTAGGGAGTACTGCTGAACAAAGAGACCTTCGAGTGCAGGTTCATTGCTCCTTGAAAGTGGAGTCGCAGGTAGATAGGATAGTGAAGAAGGTGTTTGGTATGCTTTCCTTTATTGGTCAGAGTATTGAGTACAGGAGTTGGGAGGTCATGTTGTGGCTGTACAGGACATTGGTTAGGCCATTTTTGGAATATTGCAATTCTGGTCTCCTTCCTATCGGAAAGATGTTGTGAAACTTGAAAGGCTTCAGAAAAGATTTACAAGGTTGTTGCCAGGATTGGAGGATCTGAGCTACAGGGAGAGGCTGAACAGGCTGGGGCTGTTTTCCCTGGAGCGTCGGAGGCTGAGGGGTGACCTTATAGAGGTTTACAAAATTATGAGGGGCATGGATAGGATAAATAGGCAAAGTCTTTTCCTTGGGGTTGGGGAGTCCAGAACTAGAGGGCATAGGTTTAAGATGAGAGGGGAAAGATATAAAAGAGACCTAAGGGGCAACCTTTTCACGCAGAAGGTGGTATGTGTATGGAATGAGCTGCCAGAGGATGTGGTGGAGGCTGGTACAATTGCAACATTTAAGAGGCATTTGGATGGGTATATGAATAGGAAGGGTTTGGAGGAATATGGGCCAGGTGCTGGCAGGTGGGACTAGATTGGGTTGGGATATCTGATTGGGTTGGGTTGGACCGAAGGGTCTGTTTCCATGCTGTACATCTCTATGACTCTATGTTAACTCTGCCTTCTCTTCACAGATGCTGCCAGACTTGCTGAGTTTCTCCAGCAATTTCTGGTTTTGTAGCAATTCGAGTTCTTTTGCTTAAAACTGGCCTTGGTTCAGGGATAAATTGGAGAGCAGCCCAGCACCTTGACCATACATCTGAATCTATTCTTTCTGCAGAGTGATACTATCTATCTTTGGGTTGGAGGTGGGGGTTGCAAATACTTGCTCAGCCTCCACTGATAGCACCTTCCAAACCCACGATCACTATCACCAAGAAAGGCAAGGGCAGCTGATACAAGGCAACACACCACCTGTAGGTTCCCCTCCAAGTCCCTCATGATCCTGACTAGAAAATATATATTGCTGTTCATTCATTGTTGCTGGGTCAAAATGCTGGAATTAACCTCCACAAGTACACATTGGGTGTTTCTAATCTCCAAGCATTGCAGCATTTTAGGAAGGCAGCTCAGCGAAGCCAGTGATGCTCCAGTAACGTGTATTTTTAAGAAATGACTATTTGTTTTCCTTAAAAGCAGCTAAAACAAAGTTCTGCATTGATTTTCACAAACTTTCACAAACAGAACATCTTAAATTGCTTGACAGTCAAAAAAGTACTGTCAAAGTGCAGTTACAATCACAATGTGGGAAACGTGATAGATAACTCTCTCAAACAGGCAAAAGTGAGGACTGCAGATGCTGGAGTTCACAGTCAACATTAGAGTGGTGCTGGAAAAGCACAGCAGGTCAGACAGCTTCTCAGATGCTGCCTGACCTGCTGTGCTTTTCCAACTCCCTCAAACAATAGTGATAAATGCTTAGACAATCTGTTCCAATGATGCTGGCTGAAGGAAATACATTTAGTTAGAGACAAAAAAAACTGCAGATTCTGGAATCCAAAGTAGTCAGTCAGGAGGCTGGAAAAAACACAGCAAGCCAGGCAGCATTAGGAAGTGTAGAAGTTTCGGGTTACACCTTCTGATGCTGCCTGGCTTGCTGTGTTCTTCCAGCCTCCTGCCTATCTAATTCAGCAGGTAGAAGCAGAGTTGCAAAACAGGTTGGACAAAAAGAGAAAACACATACACATATGTTTCACAGGAATAACAAAATGGTTCCTTTACTTAAACAAATTGCAATTATTTCTTACCTATAACAAAATAGGAACCTAAAGACGCGAATAATAGAAGATGCTTCATTTTTATGCTTGATGATTGAAGTGATATAACACTTTGGCAAAAGAAATCATAATTCAGTTCCAAATCAAACCTGTAAAATACTTTAAATATGAAAGAATTATTTCTTTTGTTTAATATTACTGTGACGTCTGAGAAGAAGCATTTCTGGTTACTATTAATTCAGTTGGTTAATTCTTGTCTAAACTTTGCAATACAGCAGCCTCTATTTGACTCACAATGGAAAATTGTTGGCATTTGACTGCCATTTATTGCTGACTCTGAGTTAGGTTTAACTCTGCTGCTTCTTAGACTGCTTCAGGGAGCAGTTGGTAATCATAGTGGAATGGGCTTGGAGTTGTGTTTAGGCATCAGCCCGTTTAGGATGATGTATCCTTCACTAAAGAACATCAGTTCTGGTTAGGTTTTTACAACAATCATTTATAGTGCTTGTTATCATCATGTTACTTTTATTCACTCATGGGATGTGGGCATTACTGACTGGGCCAGCATTTATTGCCCTTCCCTAGTTGCCTCTTGTGAAGGCGGTGGTGAGCTGCCTTTTTTTGTAACACGGCAGTCCATGTACAAGGATGTTGCCAGGGTTGGAGGAATTGAGCTATAGGGAGAGGTTGAATTGGCTAGGGTTGTTTTTCCTGAAATGTCGGAGACAGAGGGGTGACCTTGTAGAAGATTGTAAAATCATGAGCGGCATGGATAGGGTAAATAGATAAGGTCTTTTTCTGGGGTGGAGGAGTGCAGAACTGGAGGGCATAGGTTTAGGGTGAGAGGAAAAGATATAAAAGAGACCTAACGGGCAACTTTTTCACACAGAGGGTGGTACGTGTATGGAATGAGCTGGCAGAGGAAGTGGTGGAGGCTGGTACAATTACAACATTTAAAAGGCATTTGGATGGGTATATGAATAGGAAAGGTTTGGAGGGATATGGGCCGGGTGCTGGCAGGTGGGACTAGATTGGGTTGGGATATCTGGTCGGCATGGATGAGTTGGACCGAAGGGTCTGTTTCCGTGCTGTACATCTCTATGACTCTATGTGCTGTAGGTTGACCCATAATGCTCTTAGGGAAGGAAGTCCAGGATTTTGATGCAGTAACAGTGAAGGACTGGCGATATATTCCCAAGTCAGGATGGTGAGTGTCTTGGAGGGGAATTTGCAGGGGGTGGTGTTTCCATGTATCTTTTTTTTTGTCTGCCTTTATCTTTTTATTTTTTGTCTGAAGGTTTGGAAGGTACTGTCAGCACAACATCGTGGGCTGAAGGGCCTGTTCTGTGCTGTACTGTTCTATTACTCTATTACTATTACTAAGGAGCCTTGGTGAATTCCTGCAGTGCATCCTATAGATGGTGTACACTACAGCTACTGGGCATCAGTGATGGGAGGGGATGTTTGTGGATGTGGTGATAATCAAGAGGGCTGCTTTGGCTTGGATTGTGTCAATCTTCTTGAGTATTGTTGGAGTTGACCCAGTCAGGCAAGTGGGGAGTAAATCCACCAAACCGACTGTGTCTTATAGACATTCAGGCTCCGAGTACCTGGAGCTGAGTGTCTGCAGAATTCCTTCCTCTTATCTGATCTTTAGCCACTATTTATATGGCGAATGTTGTTCAGTTTCTGGTGAATGGTAACCCCAAGTCATCGATAGTGGGGAACTTCAGTAATATCAATGAATGTCAAGGGACATTCTCTCTCACTTCATAAAGGACATTAAGGATGGGTTTTTGTGATAATGGTTATCATTAGACTTTTAATGTCAGATTTTTATTAAAGTCGAATTTCACCACCTGCTGTGGTAGGATTCAAATCTAGATCCCCAGATTACTCCTTCATTAGACCTTCACCTCAGACTAGTAGATTATTTCCAAAAAACTGACTTCAAATGATCAAAGACTTGAATTCATGAATTAGTTCTGGATTTACTAGTTCAGTTGTAACAAACCATATACTAAAATGGTATACTGTACACCATATCAATGCAGGTTATGTCAAACATATCTGCATGTATTTAGCTATGATAAACATCTCCCTACTAATTAACGTATAAAAACTGACACCTAGCTACAGGGGTGGATATTCAAACGTAATAGCTTAGTCCAAGAGACAGGTTTTAAGATGCATCCTGAAAGAGATATGTCAGAGAGGCGAAGTTATTTAGAGAGCTTTAGATGGCTGAAGGCATAGTCACCAATGATGGAACAGCAGAAACAAAGGACATGCATGGAAGCAATGTGCAGATACCTTATCAGGCAGCCAGTTGGAAGGAGATTATAGAGAGGCAGGGGAGAAGTTGAAAAGTGGTGCTTGCACTGGTTTTCCCACCAATAGATTGACTGCTTGCAGAAACTGCTGGGTGTGCTCAGAAAGGTTAGGCAGGATCTTTGCAGAGCATTTGGAGGCCATGGGCTACCGAGGTAGGATAAGATGGAACACATTAAGAATAATTTGGCCTTTGTGAACGGGACTGGATGTGTTGACGGGGAGGATGTAGTTGATAGCACCTGCCAAATTGCTCAGCACCACACGTCTCTCAAAGATGAGAAATGATGGCATTGAAACGGTGACCTATTGTCAAACCCCACCAGTTTCATGTTATACCGGTAGCACTGCCCACAATGACCCTACTCATTTGCTTTGTGTTGCCTGTCCACCACTGCTGTTGAAACTGAAGAGACGTGCTGGGTCACGGCATTTGGCAGTTCAGAGTCAATCACGTCACTTTAAGACACTACAGCAGCTGCTGGAATTTGAACTCGGTGAATCAAATTTGGGATTTAAAGCTGGGGTCCGTGATGGTAACCATGGAACTATCAGTTATTGCTGTGAAAACCCATCTGGTTTACTCATGGGAGGGAAATCTGCTGTCCTTACCCGGTCTTATCCACGTGTAACTCCAGACTCACAGAAATGTGGCTGACTCTTTGGAAGGGCCTAGGCAAACAAAAAAATCAGGGCAATTCGAGAAGGCCCAGCCTGGCTGTATTTAAATTCCTCAAAGAAAAGGGGCAGGGGCTATGAGGAGTAAATATCACTCTCCCTAATGTAAAGTTGAAAATCGTAATCCTTGCAGCAAATTTGTGTCGTGGTGATAGGAGGTTTATTGCTGGGTTAACCCTCATTCTTTGGATTTGGGGAAGTGGAATGGGACATTGCTGGGTTTACCTTGTCTCTCTCGACAGGCGGGTGGAAAGGGACATTGCTTGCTTTACCTTTCCACTCTGGACTGGCATGGTGGGGGGCAGGGGTTGGATTGGCCCATTGCTGGGTATACATACTGTCTCTGGATCGGGAAGGGGACATTGCTGGGTTTACCTTCTCTCTCTCTGGACCCGAGGGGGGAAATGGGGACGTTGCTGGGTTTACCTTCTCTCTCTCTGGACTGGGGGCACAATAGAGATGTTGTTGGGATAATCTTCTCCCTCTCTGAACTGGGGGGAGGATGGAGACAATGCTGTGTTTATCTCCTCTCTTTGGACTGGGGGGGTGGGGGGGGCAAGGGAAGGGGACATTGCTGGGTTTATCTTTTCTCTCTCTGGACTGGGAGTGTAATGGGGACATTGCTGGGTTTATCGACATGTAAGATATAGAATGTAGGGAAATAGATGGCGACATCTTGAAAAATGTCCATATTATAGAGGAGGAAGCGCTTGTTGTCTTGAAACATATAAAATGTGGATAGATCCCCAGGACCTGATCAAGTGTACCCTAGAACTCTGTGGGAAGTTAGGGAAGTGTTTGCTGGGCCCCTTGCAGCGATATTTTTATCATCGATAGTCACAGGTGAGGTGCCGGAAGAGTGGAGATTGGCTAACATAGTACCACTGTTTACGAAGGGTGGTAAGGACATGCCAGGAACTATAGACCAGTGAGTCTGACACTGGTGGTGGGCAAGTTGTTGGAGGGAATCCGGAGGGACAGGATGTTCAGGTATTTGGAAAGACAATGACTGATGAGTGATAGCTAACATGGCTTTGTGTGTGCAAAATCATGTCTTACAAACTTGATTGAGGTTTTTGAAGAAGTAACAAAGAGGATTAATGAGGGCAGAGCGGAGGACAGGATCTATATGGACTTCAGTAAGGCGTTCGACAAGGTTCCCCACAGCAGACTGGTTAGCAGGGTTAGATCTCATGGAATACAGGGAAAACTAGCCATATGGATACAGAACTGGCTCAAAGGTAGAAGACAGAGGGTGGTGGTGGAGGGTTGTTTTTCAGACTGGAGGCCTGTGACCAGTGGAGTGCCACAAAGGTTCGTGCTGGGTCCACTACTTTTTGTCATTTATATAAATGATTTGGATGTGAGAATAAGAAATATAGTTAGTAAGTTTGCAGATGACACCAAAGTTGGAGATGTAGTGAGGTGGAAACTAGAGACTGTAAGAATCATGAAGTTAGTATTAATAAGGGGAAGAGTAGGCAGAGAGCAGATGAATGCAAAATATCTGGTGGCCTGAAGTGTATATACTTTAATGCAAGGAGTATATTGGGTGAGGCAGGTGAACTTAGGGCTTGGATTGATGCCTGGGAGTATGACGTTATTAAAATCACAGAGTCTTGGTTGAAGGAAGGGTATGAACTGAAAACGTGTTGCTGGAAAAGTGCAGCAGGTCAGGCAGCATCCAATGAGCAGGAGAATGGACGTTTCGGGCATGAGCCCTTCTTCAGGACAGGATCTATATGGACTTAAGTTCGACAAGGTTCCCCACGGCAGACTGGTTAGCAAGGTTAGATCTCATGGAATACAGAGAAAACTATCCATATGGGTACAGAACGGGCTCAAAGGTAGAAGACAGAGGGTGGTGGTGGAGGGTTGTTTTTCAGATTGGAGGCCTATGACCAGTGGAGTGCCACAAAGATTGGTGCTGAAGAAGGGCTCATGCCCGAAACGTTGATTCTCCTGCTCCTTGGATGCTGCCTGACCTGCTGCGCTTTTCCAGCAACACATTTTCAGCTCTGATTTCCAGCATCTGCAGTCCTCACTTTCTCCCTGAAGGAAGGGTATGATTGGCAACTAAATGTTCCAGGATATAGATGCTTCAGACAGGACAGGGAGGGAAGTAAAAGTGGGGGAGGAGTTGCATTGCTGGTCAGGGATGATATCACGGCTGTGCTAAAGGAGGACACTATAAAGGGTTATGGGTGAGGCATTATGGGTGGAGCTGAGAAATAAGAAGGGTGCAGTTACGTTGTTGGGGCTGTACTCCAGGCCTCCCAACAGTGAGCATGAGGTAGAAGAACAAATAGGTACACAGATTATGGAAAGATGTAGAGGCAACAGGGTGGTGGTGGTGGGAGATTTTAATTTTCCCAATATTGACTGGGACACACTTAGTGTCAGAGGTCTGGATCGGGCAAAATTCGTAAGAAGCGTCCAGGAGAGTTTTCGAGAGCAGTACGTCAATAGTCTGATGAGGGAAGGGGCCATATTGGACCTGGTGTTGGGGAATGAGCCAGGCCAGGTGGTAGAAGTTGTGGTGAGGATTTCTTTGGGAACAGTGACTATGGTTCTGTAAGTTTTAGAATACTCGTAGACAAAGGTGAGAATGGTCCTAAGGGAAGAGTACTAAATTGGGCCAAGGCCAATTATATCAACATTAGGCAGGAGCTGGGAAATGTGGATTGGGGGCAGCTATTGGAAGGGAGGTCCACATTTAATATGTGGGAGGCTTTCAAAGATAGGTTAAAGATAGTGCGGGATAGGCATATCCTGTTGAAGGCAAAGGATAGGAAAGGCAAGATGATAGGAGAAAACGTACGATTGACAAGAGGAAAACGGAAGCATACATAAGAACAGAATGGGCCCTGGAGGAATATTGGGAGAGTAGGACCAGTCTTAAACGAGGAATCCAGCGGGCTAAAAGGGGTCATGAAATAACTTTAGCGAGCAGAATTAAGGAGAATCCCAAAGCCTTTTATTCTTGTGTAAGAAGCAAGTGGGTAACTAGAGAAAGGATTGGTCCACTAAAGGATGAGGAAGGAACGCCGTGTGTTAAACCTGAGAGAATGGGTGAGATTCTGAATGATTACCTTGCACCAGTGTTCACTGAGGAAATGGACATGGTGAATCTTGAGATTAGAGATAGACATTTGATTACTCTGGATCACGCTGATGTAAGCAGGGAAGATGTGTTGGGTAGGCTAGAGTGTATTAAGGTGGACAACTCCCCAGGACCGAAGGGATCTACTCCACATTGCTGAGGGAGGCAAGAGAGGAAATAGCTGGGGCCCTGACAGATATCTTTGTGGCATCCTTAAACACAGGTGAGGTGCTGGAGGACTGGAGGGTTGCTCATGTTGTCCCCCATACAAGGGTAGAAAGATATTCCAGGTATCTACAGACCAATGAGCCTGACGTCAATGATGGAAAAGTTGCTGGAGAAGGAACTGAAGGATAAAATCTTTTTTATATTTGGAAAGAAATGGGCTTATCAGTGATAGGCAACATAGTTTTGTGCAGGGGAGACCATGCCTTACTAAGTTAAGAGAGTTATTTGAGGAAGTGACCAAATTGATAGATCAAGGAAAGGTTGTAGATGTCATAAACATGGACTTTAGTAAAGCATTTGATAAGATTCCCCATGGTAAACTAATGGGAAAAGTGAAGTCACATGGTGTGCAAGGTGTTCCACCTAGTTGGATAAAGAATTGGTTGAGCAACAGGAGACAGAGAGTAATAGTTGAAGGGAGCTTTTCGAAATGGAGAAAGGTGACCAGTGGTGTTCCACAGAGGTCAGTGCTGGGGCCACTGTTGTTTGTGATATACATAAATGACCTGGAAGAGGGCATTGTTGGGCTGATCAGTAAGTTTGCAGATGACACAAAGATTGGTGAAGTAGCAGAAAGCATAGCAGACTGTCAAAGAATACAGGGGAATATAGATAGACTGGAGAGTTGGGCGAAGAAGTGGCAGATGGAGTTCAATCCAGGTAAATGTGAGGTGATGCATTTTGGGAAATCTAATTCTAGAGCAAATTACACAGTAAATGGAAGAGCCTTGGGAAAAGTTGCTGAGCAGAGAGATCTGGGAGTGCAGGTCCATTGCACCCTGAAGGTTGCTGCACAGGTGGATAGAGTGGTCAAGAAGGCATATGGTATGGTTGCCCTTCATCGGACGGGGCAGTGAGTATAAGAGCTGGCAGGCCATGTTAAAATTGTACAAGACATTGGTTCGGCTGCATTTAGAACACTGTGTACAGTTCTGGTTGCAACATTTGGAGAGGGTGCAGAGAAGGTTTACGAGGATGTGGCCAAGTATGGAAGGTGCTAGCTATGAAGAGAGGTTGAGGAGCTTAGGATTGTTTTCATTAGAAAAAAGGAGATTGAGGGGGGAACCTGATTGAGGTTTACAAAATCCTTGACGGTATGGACAGGATAGATAGAGATAAGCTTTTTCCCAGGATGAAGGATTCAGTAATGAGAGGTTACGCTTTCAAGGTGAGAGGTGAAAAGTTTAAGGGGATACACACGGCAAGTACTTTACACAGAAGGTAGTAGGTGCCTGGAACACGTTGCCAGCAGAGATAGTAGAGGCAGGCACGGTAGATTCATTTAAGACGCATCTAGACAGATGCATGAGTAGATAGGTAGCAGAGGGATACAGATGCTTAGGAATTGGACAGCAGGTTTAGACAGTGGATTTAGATTGGCTCAGGCTTGGAGGGCTGAAGGGCCTGTTCCTGGTTTGTACATTTTCTTTGTTGATTTGCTCTTCTAGCTGACAGCGAAGATGGTTATCTCAGATTACAACAGAATCTTGATCAGAATGGACTGGGAAGTGGCAGATGGAGTTTAATTTAGATAAATCCGAGGTGCTGCATTTTGGGAAAGCAAATCTTAGCAGACTTATACACTTAATGGTAAGATCCTAGGGAGCGCTGCTGAATAAAGAGTGCAGGTTCATAGCTTCTTTAAAGTGAAGTGGCAGGTAGATAGGATAGTGAAGAAGGCAATTGGTGTGCTTTCCTTTATTGGTCAGAGTACTGACTCCAGGAGTTGGGAGGTCATGTTGCAGCTGTACAGGACATTGGTTGGGCCACTGTTGGAGTATTGTGTGCAATTCTGGTCTCCTTCCGATCAGAAAGGTGTTGTGAAACTTGAAAGGGTTTAGAAAAGATTTACAAGGATGATGCCAGGGTTGGAGGATCTGAGCTATAGGGAGAGATTGAATAAGCTAGAGCTTATTCAAGGCTAAACCCTTGAGTTTAGAAGACTGAGGGAGGATCTGATCGAGACATATAAGATTATGAAAGGATTGGACACTCTGGCAGCAGGAAACATGTTTCCGCTGATGGGTGAGTGCCGAACCAGAAGACACAGCTCAAAAATACGGGGTCAACCATTTAGGACAGAGATGAGGAGAAACTTCTTCACCCAGAGAGTGGTGGCTGTGTGGAATGCTCTGCCCCAGAGGGCAGTGGAGGCCCAGTCTCTGGATTCATTTAAGAAAGACTTGGATAGAGCTCTCAAAGATAGTGGAATCAAGGGAAATGGAGATAAGGCAGGAAGAGGATACTAATTAGGAATGATCAGCCATGATCATATTGAATGGCGGTGCAGGCTTGAAGGGCTGAATGGCCTACTCCTGCACCTATTGTCTATTGGCTGTTTTCCCTGGAGGGTCAGAGGCTGAGGGTGATCTTATAGAGGTTTATGAAATCATGAGGGGCATGGATAGGATAAATAGTCAAAGTCTTTTCCCTGGGGTCGGGGCGTCCAGAACTAGACGACATAGGTTTAGGGTGAGAGGGGAAAGATATAAAAGGGACCTAAGGGCCAACTTTTTCACCCAGAGGGTGGTACGTGTATGGAATGAGCTGCCAGAGAAAGTGGTGGAGGCTGGTACAATTAGAGCATTTGAAAGGCATCTGGATGGGTATATGAATAGGAAAGGTTTAGAGGGATATGGGTCAATTGCTGGCAAACGGGACTAGATTGGGTTGGAATACCTGGTCGGCATGGACGGGTTGGACCAAAGGGTCTGTTTCTGTGCTGTATATCTCTATGACACTGTCTTGGCGGTGGGGCGCACAATGGGGACATTGTTGGGTTTACCTTCTCTCTCTGGACTGGGGGATGGATGGGGACATTGCTGGGTTTACCATCTCTCTCTGGACTGGGCAGTGGATGGAGACATTGATGGGTTTACCTTCTCTCTCTGGACTGGGGAGTGGATGGAGACATTGATGGGTTTACCTTCTCTCTCTGGACTGGGGGATGGATGGGGACATTGCTGGGTTTACCATCTCTCTCTGGACTGGGGAGTGGATGGAGACATTGATGGGTTTACCTTCTCTCTCTGGACTGGGGAGTGGATGGGGACATTGCTGAGTTTACCTTCTCCCTCATCAAACCAAAAACCTGTGTCCGCTACGTAGAGGACACCTTTGTCATCACAAAACTAAACAAGATAGAAGAGACATTTAACATCATCAACAACACCTTCACAGGCATAAAGTTCACCAAGGAGGAAGAAACCAACAACAAACTCGCATTCCTGGACGTCACAGTCGAAAGAAAGGACAACGGAGAACTACAAACTTGCGTATACAGAAAACCAACAACCACTGACCAAATACTTAACTACACAGCAATCATCCCAACACACACAAACAAAGCTGTATCAGAACACTATTCCAACGAGCCACCTCACACTGCAGCACAGACGAACTTCGGAAAATAGAGGAGAACCACCTATACGACGTATTCAAGAAGAACGGATACTCAAAAAAATACAGTCCGCAGGTTCCTCAAGAACAAACCACGACAAGCAGACCAAACACAGCCAGAAATCCTAACCACCTTACCATACATCAAAGAATTTTCAGAAATGACAGCCAGATTATTAAGACCCCTCGGAATTCTAATCGCACACAAACCCACCAACACTCTCAAACAAAAACTAACAAACTTAAAAGACCCAGTACAACCCATGGACAAAACCAACGTTGTCTCCAAAATTCCATGCAAGGACTGCCACAAACATTACATAGGACAAACAGGAAGAAAGTTAGCCACCAAGATACACGAACACCAGCGAGCCACAAAAAGACACGACCCTCTCTCTCTCGTAGCCCTACACACAAATGAAAAAAATCACCATTTTGACTGGGACAACACATCTATCCTGGTACAGGCTAAGCAAAGACATGCCAGAGAATTCTGAGAGGCCTGGCACTCCAATCACAACGCCATAAACAAACACATAGATCTAGATACCATCTATCAACCCCTCAGAAAATGAACAGGAAATGACATCACCACAAACCCCAGAAACCCCATCCAGGACAAACATATAAATAGAAAACAGGAAATAGAAATAGAAAGCTTCGCTTCACTTGGAGGTTGCCACTGATGATGTTACCTACCCAGGTAATGAAACGTCTGGATATCAAACCTACAGCTCAGCGAGCAAATCTACAGCCTAAACCTCAACCTGAGCTACAAACCTTGCAGTTACCTCTCCCTCTCTGGCTGGGGGGTGGATGGGGCCATTGCTGGGTTTACCTTCTCCCTCAGGACTGGGGAGTGGATGAGAACATTGCTGGGTTTACCTTCTTGCTCTGGACTAGGGGGGATGGATGGAGATATTGCTGGGTTTACCTTCTCTCTCTCTGGACTGGGGAGTGAATAAGAACATTGCTGGGTTTGCCTTCTCGCTCTGAACTGGGGGCGGGGGGGCATTGCTGGGTTTACCTTCTCCCTCAGGGGTTGGATGGGGACATTGCTGGGTTTACCTTCTCTCTCTCTGGACTTGGGCGTGAATGGGTACATTGCTGGTTTACCTTCTCTCTCTGGACTGGGGGATAGATGGGGATATTGCTGGGTTTACCTTCTCTCTCTGGACTGGGGGGACAAACGGGGCCATTGCTGGATTTACCTTCTCTCTCTGGACTGGGGGGTGGATGGGGACATTGCTGGGATTACCTTCTCTCTCTGGACTGGGGGGAACGAACGGGGCCATTGCTGGGATTACCTTCTCTCTCTGGACTGGGGCGACGAACGGGGCCATTGCTGGGTTTACCTTCTCTCTCTGGACTGGGGGGTGGATGGGGACATTGCTGGGATTACCTTCTCTCTCTGGACTGCGGGGAACGAACGGGGCCATTGCTGGATTTACCTTCTCTCTCTGGACTGGGGGATGGATGGGGACATTGCTGGGATTACCTTCTCTCTCTGGACTGGGGGGTGGATGGGGACATTGCTGGGATTACCTTCTCTCTCTGGACTGGGGGGACGAACGGGGCCATTGCTGGGATTACCTTCTCTCTCTGGACTGGGGGGACGAACGGGGCCATTGCTGGGATTACCTTCTCTCTCTGGACTGGGGGACGAACGGGGCCATTGCTGGGATTACCTTCTCTCTCTGGACTGGGGCGACGAACGGGGCCATTGCTGGGATTACCTTCTCTCTCTGGACTGGGGGGATGAACGGGGCCATTGCTGGGGTTACCTTCTCACTCTGGACTAGGGGGGTGGATGGGGAAATTGTGGGTTTACCTTCTCTCTCTGGACTGGGGGGACGAACGGGGCCATTGCTGGATTTACTTTCTCTCTCTGGACTGGGGGGTGGATGGGGAAATTGCTGGGATTACCTTCTCTCTCTGGACTGGGGGGACGAACGGGGCCATTGCTGGGTTTACCTTCTCTCTCTGGACTGGGGGGTGGATGGGGACATTGCTGGGATTACCTTCTCTCTCTGGACTGGGGGGACGAACGGGGCCATTGCTGGGATTACCTTCTCTCTCTGGACTGGGGGGGGGGTGCATGGGGACATTGTTGGGTTTACCTTCTCTCTCTGGACTGGGGGGACGAACGGGGCCATTGCTGGGTTTACCTTCTCTCTCTGGACTGGGGGGGTGGATGGGGACATTGTTGGGTTTACCTTCTCTCTCTCGACTGGGGGGACGAACGGGGCCATTGCTGGGATTACCTTCTCTCTCTGGACTGGGGGGTGGATGAGGACATTGCTGGGTTTACCTTCTCTCTCTGGACTGGGGGGTGGATGGGGACATTGCTGGGTTTACCTTCTCTGTCTGGACTGGGGGGTGGATGGGGACATTGTTGGGATTACCTTCTCTCTCTGGACTGTGGGGACGAATGGGGACGTTGCTGGGATTACCTTCTCTCTCTGGACTGGGGGGGGTGGATGGGGACATTGCTGGGATTACCTTCTCTCTCTGGACTGGGGGAACGAACGGGGCCATTGCTGGGATTACTTTCTCTCTCTGGACTGGGGGGTGGATGGGGACATTGTTGGGATTACCTTCTCTCTCTGGACTGGGGGGACGAACGGGGCCATTGCTGGGATTACCTTCTCTCTCTGGACTGGGGGGTGGATGGGGCCATTGCTGGGTTTACCTTCTCTCTCTGGACTGGGGGGGGTGGATGGGGACATTGCTGGGTTTACCTTCTCTCTCTGGACTGGGGGGAAGAATGGGGCCATTGCTGAGATTACCTTCTCTCTCTGGACTGGGGGGGGGGGTGCATGGGGCCATTGCTGGGATTACCTTCTCTGTTTGGTCCTGGGGGGTGGATGGGGACATTGCTGGGTTTACCTTCTCTCTCTGGACTGGGGGGTGGATGGGGACATTGCTGGGATTACCTTCTCTCTCTGGACTGGGGGGTTGATGGGGACATTGCTGGGTTTACCTTCTCTCTCTGGACTGGGGGGTGGATGGGGACATTGCTGGGATTACCTTCTCTGTTTGGTCCTGGGGGGTGGATGGGGACATTGCTGGGTTTACCTTCTCTCTCTGGACTGGGGGGTGGATGGGGACATTGCTGGGTTTACCTTCTCTGTTTGGTCCTGGGGGGTGGATGGAGACATTGCTGGGTTTACCTTCTCTCTCTGGACTGGGGGGGTGGATGGGGACATTGCTGGGTTTACCTTCTCTGTTTGGTCCTGGGGGGTGGATGGGGACATTGCTGGGTTTACCTTCTCTCTCTGGACTGGGGGGTGGATGGGGACATTGCTGGGATTACCTTCTCTCTCTGGACTGGGGGGTGGATGGGGACATTGCTGGGTTTACCTTCTCTGTCTGGACTGGGGGGTGGATGGGGACATTGTTGGGATTACCTTCTCTCTCTGGACTGTGGGGACGAATGGGGACATTGCTGGGATTACCTTCTCTCTCTGGACTGGGGGGGGTGGATGGGGACATTGCTGGGATTACCTTCTCTCTCTGGACTGGGGGAACGAACGGGGCCATTGCTGGGATTACCTTCTCTCTCTGGACTGGGGGGTGGATGGGGACATTGTTGGGATTACCTTCTCTCTCTGGACTGGGGGGACGAACGGGGCCATTGCTGGGATTACCTTCTCTCTCTGGACTGGGGGGTGGATGGGGCCATTGCTGGGTTTACCTTCTCTCTCTGGACTGGGGGGAAGAATGGGGCCATTGCTGAGATTACCCTCTCTCTCTGGACTGGGGGGGGGGGGGGTGCATGGGGCCATTGCTGGGATTACCTTCTCTCTCTGGTCTGGGGGGTGGATGGGGACATTGCTGGGTTTACCTTCTCTCTCTGGACTGGGGGGTGGATGGGGACATTGCTGGGTTTACCTTCTCTGTTTGGTCCTGGGGGGTGGATGGGGACATTGCTGGGTTTACCTTCTCTCTCTGGACTGGGGGGTGGATGGGGACATTGCTGGGTTTACCTTCTCTCTCTGGACTGGGGGGTGGATGGGGACATTGCTGGGTTTACCTTCTCTCTCTGGACTGGGGGGTGGATGGGGACATTGCTGGGTTTACCTTCTCTGTCTGGACTGCGGGGTGGATGGGGACATTGCTGGGTTTACCTTCTCTCTCTGGACTGGGGGGTGGATGGGGACATTGCTGGGTTTACCTTCTCTGTCTGGACTGGGGGGTGGATGGGGCCATTGCTGGGTTTACCTTCTCTGTCTGGACTGGGGGGTGGATGGGGCCATTGCTGGGATTACCTTCTCTCTCTGGACTGGGGGGTGGATGGGGACATTGCTGGGTTTACCTTCTCTGTCTGGACTGGGGGGTGGATGGGGACATTGCTGGGTTTACCTTCTCTGTCTGGACTGGGGGGTGGATGGGGCCATTGCTGGGTTTACCTTCTCTCTCTGGACTGGGGGGTGGATGGGGACATTGCTGGGTTTACCTTCTCTGTCTGGACTGCGGGGTGGATGGGGACATTGCTGGGTTTACCTTCTCTCTCTGGACTGGGGGGTGGATGGGGACATTGCTGGGTTTACCTTCTCTGTCTGGACTGGGGGGTGGATGGGGCCATTGCTGGGTTTACCTTCTCTGTCTGGACTGGGGGGTGGATGGGGCCATTGCTGGGATTACCTTCTCTCTTTGGTCCTGGGGGATAATGGCAGCGAAACGACCGTTGATCAGCAAGCACGAGGCCCGAAACGGCGGGAAATTAAAACCGTCCAATGGCGTCCGGCCTCTGCATGCACGTGGGTCGCTTGGCGCGGTGGGAAAGGGTGCGCGAGTCACGTGGGCGGGGAAGGTGCCCCCGAGACCACACCGACGCGGTCTCTCCCCGCCCCCCACAACCAATGGCCGGAGCCGCTGTAAGCACGTGCCCGGGGCATCCTCGCCACCGTGGGAGGTAGTCACGTGGGTCTGTGGCGGTGACCGTCTCTCCGCCCTGACATGGTGCAGACACCACGTGACAGAGGGGAGCGGGCGCATTCGGGTCAAAGCGCGTGACATCAGGGGGTGCGGCCACCCCATTGGTCGGTATTTCCTCCCTCTGTCCGGTGCTGGCGGCGCGCGTGCAGAAGGTGGGCGGGCACGTGACCGCTCGCCAACGGTCGTTGGGGCGGGGCCAGAGGAAGGAGAGAGGGAGTGTGACAATCCCCAGAGGAGGTAAGGAGACATCCCCAATATAGAACCACATGGCCAAGGGGAGTGTGACAATCCCCAGAGGAGGTAAGGAGACATCCCCAATATATAACCACATGGCCAGGGGGAGTGTGACAATCCCCAGAGGAGGTAAGGAGACATCCCCAATATAGAACCACATGGCCAAGGGGAGTGTGACAATCCCCAGAGGAGGTAAGGAGACATCCCCAATATAGAACCACATGGCCAAGGGGAGTGTGACAATCCCCAGAGGAGGTAAGGAGACATCCCCAATATATAACCACATGGACAGGGGGAGTGTGACAATCCCCAATATATAACCACATGGCCAGGGGGAGTGTGACAATCCCCAATATATAACCACATGGACAGGGGGAGTGTGATAATCCCCCAGAGGAGGTAAGGAGACATCCCCAATATATAACCACATGGCCAGGGGGAGTGTGATAATCCCCCAGAGGAGGTAAGGAGACATCCCCAATATATAACCACATGGCCAAGGGGAGTGTGACAATCCCCAATATATTACCACATGGACAGGGGGAGTGTGATAATCCCCAGAGGAGGTAAGGAGACATCCCCAATATATAACCACATGGACAGGGGGAGTGTGACAATCCCCAGAGGAGGTAAGGAGACATCCCCAATATATAACCACATGGACAGGGGGAGTGTGACAATCCCCAATATATTACCACATGGACAGGGGGAGTGTGATAATCCCCCAGAGGAGGTAAGGAGACATCCCCAATATATAACCACATGGACAGGGGGAGTGTGACAATCCCCAGAGGAGGTAAGGAGACATCTCCAATATATAACCACATGGACAGGGGGAGTGTGACAATCCCCAGAGGAGGTAAGGAGACATCCCCAATATAGAACTACATGGACAGGGGGAGTGTGATAATCCCCCAGAGGAGGTAAGGAGACATCCCCAATATATAACCACATGGCCGGGGGAGTGTGACAATCCCCAATATATAACCACATGGCCAGGGGGAGTGTGACAATCCCCAATATATAACCACATGGCCAGGGGGAGTGTGATAATCCCCAATATATAACCACATGGCCAGGGGGAGTGTGACAATCCCCAATATATAACCACATGGCCAGGGGGAGTGTGACAATCCCCAATATATAACCACATGGCCAGGGGGAGTGTGATAATCCCCAATATATAACCACATGGCCAGGGGGAGTGTGACAATCCCCAATATATAACCACATGGCCAGGGGGAGTGTGACAATCCCCAATATATAACCACATGGACAGGGGGAGTGTGACAATCCCCAGAGGAGGTAAGGAGACATCCCCAATATATAACCACATGGCCAGGGGGAGTGTGATAATCCCCAGAGGAGGTAAGGAGACATCCCCAATATATAACCACATGGACAGGGGGAGTGTGACAATCCCCAGAGGAGGTGAGGAGACATCCCCAATATATAACCACATGGACAGGGGGAGTGTGACAATCCCCAGAGGAGGTAAGGAGACATCCCCAATATATAACCACATGGACAGGGGGAGTGTGACAATCCCCAGAGGAGGTGAGGAGACATCCCCAATATATAACCACATGGACAGGGGGAGTGTGACAATCCCCAATATATTACCACATGGACAGGGGGAGTGTGATAATCCCCCAGAGGAGGTAAGGAGACATCCCCAATATATAACCACATGGACAGGGGGAGTGTGACAATCCCCAGAGGAGGTAAGGAGACATCCCCAATATATAACCACATGGACAGGGGGAGTGTGACAATCCCCAGAGGAGGTAAGGAGACATCCCCAATATATAACCACATGGCCAAGGGGAGTGTGACAATCCCCAATATATTACCACATGGACAGGGGGAGTGTGATAATCCCCCAGAGGAGGTAAGGAGACATCCCCAATATATAACCACATGGACAGGGGGAGTGTGACAATCCCCAGAGGAGGTAAGGAGACATCCCCAATATATAACCACATGGACAGGGGGAGTGTGACAATCCCCAATATATTACCACATGGACAGGGGGAGTGTGATAATCCCCCAGAGGAGGTAAGGAGACATCCCCAATATATAACCACATGGACAGGGGGAGTGTGACAATCCCCAGAGGAGGTAAGGAGACATCCCCAATATATAACCACATGGACAGGGGGAGTGTGATAATCCCCAGAGGAGGTAAGGAGACATCCCCAATATAGAACTACATGGACAGGGGGAGTGTGATAATCCCCCAGAGGAGGTAAGGAGACATCCCCAATATATAACCACATGGCCGGGGGAGTGTGACAATCCCCAATATATAACCACATGGCCAGGGGGAGTGTGACAATCCCCAATATATAACCACATGGCCAGGGGGAGTGTGATAATCCCCAATATATAACCACATGGCCAGGGGGAGTGTGACAATCCCCAATATATAACCACATGGCCAGGGGGAGTGTGACAATCCCCAATATATAACCACATGGCCAGGGGGAGTGTGATAATCCCCAATATATAACCACATGGCCAGGGGGAGTGTGACAATCCCCAATATATAACCACATGGCCAGGGGGAGTGTGACAATCCCCAATATATAACCACATGGACAGGGGGAGTGTGACAATCCCCAGAGGAGGTAAGGAGACATCCCCAATATATAACCACATGGCCAGGGGGAGTGTGATAATCCCCCAGAGGAGGTAAGGAGACATCCCCAATATATAACCACATGGACAGGGGGAGTGTGACAATCCCCAGAGGAGGTGAGGAGACATCCCCAATATATAACCACATGGACAGGGGGAGTGTGACAATCCCCAGAGGAGGTAAGGAGACATCCCCAATATATAACCACATGGACAGGGGGAGTGTGACAATCCCCAGAGGAGGTGAGGAGACATCCCCAATATATAACCACATGGACAGGGGGAGTGTGACAATCCCCAGAGGAGGTAAGGAGACATCCCCAATATATAACCACATGGCCAGGGGGGGAGTGTGATAATCCCCAGAGGAGGAAAGGAGACATCCCCAATATATAACCACATGGACAGGGGGAGTGTGACAATCCCCAGAGGAGGTAAGGAGACATCCCCAATATATAACCACATGGCCAGGGGGAGTGTGACAATCCCCCAGAGGAGGTAAGGAGACATCCCCAATATATAACCACATGGCCAGGGGGAGTGTGATAATCCCCAGAGTAGACATCCCCAGTATACACCTGCATGGCCAGAGGTAGGGAGAGAATGTGAAAAACCCTCAGAGAAGGTATGGAGACATCCCCAATACTCAACCACATGGCAAGAGGAGGGTGTGAGGGAGTGTGGAAGCATGTCGACGAGGTGAGGTATTCTGAGTTCATAACCACATCTCAAGAGGGAGGGAGTGTGGATCCCCCAGAGCAGGTAGAGAGACTTATTGAATTGAGAATTGATGCTGAGAGAGTATTGAGACTGGGGCGTTTAGCCTACGGACAGCTCCTTGGGGTTTGACTTCTAACATTGGCTTTTGTTGTGCCTATCTCCTAATATCGAAACCCGTGGCTAGAATCGCTCTCTGGGTAAAGTCGACTGAGAAGCAGCAAGTAACAGTATTATCGATCACTGTCACCTGTCTGCAACACTCAGTTCTACCGTTCTACGTGCTATGGTAAGGACAGACTGACAGGCAGAGGGGTGGGGTGGCCTTGTTGGTAAGGGAGGATATTCAGTCCTTTGCGCGGGGGGACCTAGAGTCAGGAGATGTAGAGTCAGTGTGGATAGAGCTGCGAAATACTAAGGGTAAAAAGACCCTCTTGAGAGTCATCTACAGGCCCCCAAACAGATGTCGAATGTAAGATGAATCAGGAGCTGAAATTGGCCTGTCGCAAAGTTGTTACTACAGTTGTTATGGGGGATTTTAACATGCAGGTAGACTTGGAGAATCAGGATGGTATTGGACCTCAAGAAAGAGACTTTGTGGAGTGCCTCCGAGATGGATTCTTAGAGCAGCTGGTGCTGGAGCTGACCAGGGAGAAGGCAATTCTGGATCTGGTATTGTGTAACAAACCAGAATTGGTCAGAGACCTCGAAGTGAAGGAGCCATTGGGAAGTAGTGACCATAATGCATTTAGCAATTTGAGAGGGAGAGGGTACAGTCGGAACTGACAGTACTTCTGTTGAATAAAGGGAACTATGGAGCTATGAGGGAGGAGCTGGCCAAAGTTCAATGGTGCAATACCTTAGCAGGGATGACCTTGGAGGAACAATGGCGGATATTTCTGTGTATAATGCAGAAGTTGCAGGATCAGTTCATTCCTAAAAGGAAGAAAGATCCCAGGAGGAGGCATGGGCGGCCGTGGCTGACGAGGGAAGTTAAGAAACATATAAAGTTAAAAGAGAAAATGTATAACATAGCAAAGATAAGTGGGAAAACGAAGGACTGGGAAGCTTTTAAAGAGCAACAGAGGATTATCAAGAAGGAAATACGCAGAGAAAAAATGAGGTACGAAGGTAAACTAGCCAATAATATAAAGGAGGATAGTAAAAGCTTTTTTAAGTAAGTGAAAGGCAAAAAAATGGTTAGGACTAAAATTGGGCCCTTGAAGACAGAAACAGGAGAATATATTAAGGGGAACAAAGAAATGGCAGAAGAATTAAATGGGTACTTCACATCTGTGTTCACTGGGGAAGACACAAGCAATCTCCCTGAGGCTGAAGGACCTGAATTTAAGGGAATCTATATTTGCCAGGATTTGGTGTTGGAGAGACTGTTAGGTCTGAAGGTTGATAAGTCCCCGGGGCCTGATGGTCTACATCCCAGGGTACTGAAGGAGGTGGCTCGGGAAATCGTGGATGCGTTGGTGATTATTTTCCAGAGTTCGATAGATTCGGGGTCGGCTCCTGAGGATTGGAGGGTGGCTAATGTTATACCACTTTTTAAGAAAGGTGGGAGAGAGAAGCAGGAAATTATAGACCAGTTAGTCTGACCTCAATGGTGGGAGTCTATTATAAAGGATGAAATTACGACACATCTGGATAGTAGTAACAGGATAGGTCAGAGTCAGCATGGATATATGAAGGGGAAATCATGCTTGACTAATCTTCTGGAATTTTTTGAGGATGTAACTCTGAAGATGGACGAGGGAGATCCAGTAGGTGTAGTGTACCTGGACTTTCAGAAAGCTTTTGATAAAGTCCCACACAGGAGGTTAGTGAGCAAAATTAGGGCGCATGGTATTGGGGGCAAAGTACTAGATTGGATTGAAAATTGGTTGGCTGATAGGAAAGAAAGGGTAGTGATAAACGGCTCCATTTCGGAATGGCAGGCAGTGACCAGTGGGATACCGCAGGGATCCATGCTGGGACCGCAGCTTTATACAACATATGTTAATGATATAGAAGATGGTACCAGCAATAACATTAGCAAATTTGCTGATAATACAAAGCTGGGTGGCAGGGTGAAATGTGATGAGGATGTTAGGAGATTACAGGGTGACCTGGACAGGTTAGGTGAGTGGGCAGATGCATGGCAGATGCAGTTTAATGTGGATAAATGTATGGTTATCCACTTTGGTGGCAAGAACAGGAAGGCAGATTACTACCTCAATGGAATCAATTTAGGTAAAGGGGCAGTACAGAGAGATCTGGGTGTTCTTGTGCACCAGTCAATGAAGGCAAGCATGCAGGTACAGCAGGTAGTGAAGAAGGCTAATAGTATGCTGGCCTTCATAACAAGAGGGATTGAATATAGAAGCAAAGAGGTTCTTCTGCAGCTGTGCAGGGCCCTGGTGAGACCACACCTGGAGTACTGTGTGCAGTTCTGGTCTCCAAATTTGAGGAAAGACATTCTGGCTATTGAGGGAGTGCAGCGTAGATTCACGAGGTCAATTCCTGGAATGGCGGGATTACCTTACACTGAAAGACTGAAGCGACTGGGCTTGTATACCCTTGAGTTTAGAAGACTGAGAGGGGATATGATTGAGACATATAAGATTATGAAAGGATTGGACACTCTGGCAGCAGGAAACATGTTTCCGCTGATGGGTGAGTGCCGAACCAGAGGACATAGCTTAAAAATACGGGGTAGACCATTTAGGACAGAGATGAGGAGAAACTTCTTCACCCAGAGAGTGGTGGCTGTGTGGAATGCTCTGCCCCAGAGGGCAGTGGAGGCCCAGTCTCTGGATTCATTTAAGAAAGACTTGGATAGAGCTCTCAAAGACAGTGGAATCAAGGGTTATGGAGATAAGGCAGGAAGAGGATACTGATTAGGAATGATCAGCCATGATCATATTGAATGGTGGTGCAGGCTCGAAGGGCTGAATGGCCTACTCCTGCACCTATTGTCTATTGTTCCTTTTATTATGTCATTTCCCCCAGAGCAAGGAACGATCATTTGGACTCCATGGTTGCAATATTAATTTAGGGCCCTCCCTCAGCCACCTGATGGAAGCAGGTGTAATGCAAAATTGAAATCCTACTGCCTCAACCTGTCTACCCCCCACTCCTACTCCAATCTCTCACCCTCACAACGCGCAGCCCTCCAGTCCTTCTGCTCCAATCCCGACCTCACCATCAAGCCAGCAAATAAAGGGGGCGCAGTGGTAATCTGACACACTGACCTCTACACTGCTGAAGCCAGATGCCACCTTGAGGTCACCTCCTCCTACCGCCCCTTCGACCATGACCCCACACTCCCATCACCAAACCATCATCTCCCAGACCATCCAGAACCTCATCACCTCAGCTTCCAACCTCATGGTCTGAGAACCCCGCACTGCACGGTTCTACCTCCTTCCCAAGATCCACAAGTCTGACCACCCTGGCAGATCAATTGTCTCAGCATGCTCCTGCCCCACTGAACTTATTTCTACCTACCTCGACACTGGCCTTTCCCACCAGTCCAGGAGCTCCCTACATACGTTCGAGACACCACCCATGCCCTCCACCTCCTCCAAGATGTACGTTTCCCCGGTCCCCAACGCCTCATCTTCACGATGGATATCTACACCTCCATCCGCCATGACCAGGGCCTCCAAGCCCTCCGTTTCTTCCTCTCCCAACGTCCCCAACAGTACCCTTCCACCGACACTCTCGTTCGTTTGGCCGAACTGGTCCTCACCCTTAACAATTTCTCCTTTGAATCCTCCCACTTCCTCCAGACTAAAGGGGTAGCCATGGGCACACGTATGGGCCCAAGCCATGCCTGTCTCTTTGTTGGCTACTTAGAGCAGTCGATCTTCCGTAATTACACCGGCACCACTCTTCACTTCGTCCTCTGTTACATTGATGACTGCATCGGCGCCACCTCATGCTCCCGCGAGGAGGTTGAGCAATTCATCAACTTCACCAACATATTCCACCCTAACCTTAAATTTACCTGGACCATCTCTGACACCTCCCTCCCCTTCCTGGACCTCTCCATCTCCATTAATGACAACTGACTTGACACCGATATTTTTTACAAACCCACCGACTCCCACAGCTACCTGGATTACACCTCTTCCCACCCTATCTTCTGCAGAAATGCCATCCCGTATGTTGTGGTTCTGTTCGCCGAGCTGGAAGTTTTTGTTGCAAACGTTTCGTCCCCTGGCTAGGAGACATCTTCAGTGCACTGGAGCCTCCTGCGAAGCGCTTCTTTGATGTTTCTTCCGGTATTTATAGTGGTCTGTCCTTGCCGCTTCCGGGTGTCAGTTTCAGCTGTCCGCTGTAGTGGTTGGTATATTGGGTCCAGGTCGATGTGTTTGTTGATGGAGTTTGTGGATGAATGCCATGCCACTAGGAATCCCCTGGCTGTTCTCTGTCTGGCTTGCCCTATGATAGTAGTGTTTTCCCAGTCAAATTCATGTTGCTTGTTGTCTGAGTGTGTGGCTACTAGGGATAGCTGGTCGTGTCGTTTCGTGGCTAGTTGATGTTCATGTATGCGGATTGTTAGCTGTCTTCCTGTTTGTCCTATATAGTGTTTTGTGCAGTCCTTGCATGGTATTTTGTAAAATACATTAGTTTTGCTCATGTTGGGTATCGGCTCCTTTGTTCTAGTAAGTTGTTGTCTGAGCGTGGCTGTTGGTTTGTGTGCCGTTATGAGTCCTAAGGGTCGCAGTAGTCTGGCTGTCAGTTCTGAAACGCTCCAGATGTATGGTAGTGTGGCTAGTCCTTTTGGCTGTGGCATGTCCTCGTTCCGTGGTCTATCTCTTAGGCATCTGTTGATAAAGTTGCGCGGGTATCCGTTTTTGTCGAATACCTTGTATAGGTGTTCCTCTTTTTGCTGTTCTGGTGTACTGCAGTGTGTTGTGGCTCTTTTGAATAGTGTCCTGATGCAGCTTCGTTTGTGTGTGTTGGGGTGGTTACTTTCATAGTTTAGGACTTGGTCTGTGTGTGTTGTTTTCCTGTGTACCCTTGTGGTGAATTCTCCGTTCGGTGTTCTCTGTACTATCACGTCTAGGAATGGGAGTTGGCTATCCTTTTCTTCTTCTCTCGTGAATCGGATTCCTGTGAGTGTGGCGTTGATGATCCGGTGTGTTTTTTTCTATTTCCGTGTTTTTGATGATTACAAACGTGTCATCAACATATCTGACCCAGAGTTTGGGTTGAATTTGTGGTAGGGCTGTTTGTTCTAACCTTTGCATAACTGCCTCTGCTATGAGTCCCGAGATTGGTGATCCCATGGGTGTTCCGTTGATTTGTTCGTATATCTGATTGTTGAATGTAAAGTGTGTAGTGAGGCACAGGTCCAGTAGTTTAAGTATGCCGTCTTTGTTGATAGGTTGATAGTTATGCAAAGGTTAGAACAAACAGCCCTACCACAAATTCAACCCAAACTCTGGGTCAGATATGTCGATGACACGTTTGTAATCATCAAAAACACGGAAATAGAAAAAAACACACCGGATCATCAACGCCACACTCACAGGAATCCGATTCACGAGAGAAGAAGAAAAGGACAGCCAACTCCCATTCCTAGACGTGATAGTACAGAGAACACCGAACGGAGAATTCACCACAAGGGTACACAGGAAAACAACACACACAGACCAAGTCCTAAACTATGAAAGTAACCACCCCAACACACACAAACGAAGCTGCATCAGGACACTATTCAAAAGAGCCACAACACACTGCAGTACACCAGAACTGCAAAAAGAGGAACACCAATACAAGGTATTCGCCAAAAACGGATACCCGCGCAACTTTATCAACAGATGCCTAAGAGATAGACCACGGAACGAGGACATGCCACAGCCAAAAGGACTAGCCACACTACCATACATCAGGAGCGTTTCAGAACTGACAGCCAGACTACTGCGACCCTTAGGACTCATAACGGCACACAAACCAACAGCCACGCTCAGACAACAACTTACTAGAACAAAGGAGCCGATACCCAACATGAGCAAAACTAATGTAGTTTACAAAATACCATGCAAGGACTGCACAAAACACTATATAGGACAAACAGGAAGACAGCTAACAATCCGCATACATGAACATCAACTAGCCACGAAACGACACGACCAGCTATCCCTAGTAGCCACACACTCAGACAACAAGCAACATGAATTTGACTGGGAAAACACTACTATCATAGGGCAAGCCAGACAGAGAACAGCCAGGGAATTCCTAGTGGCATGGCATTCATCCACAAACTCCATCAACAAACACATCGACCTGGACCCAATATACCAACCACTACAGCGGACAGCTGAAACTGACACCCGGAAGCGGCAAGGACAGACCACTATAAATATCGGAAGAAACATCAAAGAAGCGCTTCGCAGGAGGCTCCAGTGCACTGAAGATGTCTCCTAGCCAGGGGACGAAACGTTTGCAACAAAAACTTCCAGCTCGGCGAACAGAACCACAACAACGAGCACCCGAGCTACAAATCTTCGCACAAACCTTGCCATCCCGTATTCCCAATTCCTCCGCCTCGGCTGTATCTGCTCCCAGAAAAATCAGTTCTACCACAGAACACACCAGATGGCCTCCTTCTTTAGACACTATAATTTCCCTTCCCACGTGATTAAAGATGCCCTCCAATGCATCTCGTCCACATCCTGCACCTCCGCCCTCAGACCCCATCCCTCCAACCGTAACAAGGACAGAACGCCCCTGGTGCTCACCTTCCACCCTATCAACCTTCACATAAACCAAACCATCCGCCGACATTTCCGCCACCTCCAAACGGACCCCACCACCAGGGATATATTTCCCTCCCCACCCCTTTCCGCCTTCCGCAAAGACCATTCCCTCCAAGACTACCTGGTCAGGTCCATGCCCCCTTACAACCCACCCTTCCATCCTGGCAGCTTCCCCTGCCACCGCAGAAATCGCACAACTTGCGCCCACACCTCCTTCCTCACCTCCATTCAAGGCCCGAAAGGAGCCTTCAACATCCATCAAAGTTTTACCTGCACATTCACCAATATCATTTATTGTATCCGTTGCTCCCCATGCGGTCTCCTCTACATTGGGGAGACTGGATGCCTCCTAGCAGAGCTCTTTAGGGAACATCTCTGGGACACCCGCACCAATCAACCCCACCACCCTGTGGCCCAACATTTAAAATCCCCCTCCCACTCTGCCGAGGACATGCAGGTCCTAGGCCTCCTCCACCGCCGCTCCCTCACCATCGATGCCTGGAGGAAGAACGCCTCATCTTCCACCTCAGAACACTTCAACCCCAGGGCATCAATGTGGACTTCACCAGTTTCCTCATTTTCCCTTCCCCCACCTCACCCCAGTCCCAAACTTCCAGCTCAGCACTGTCCCCATGACTTTCCTACCTGCCTATCTCCTTTTCCACCTATCCATTCCACCTTCTCCTCCCTGACCTATCACCTTCATCGCTCCCCCACTCACCCACTGTACTCGATGCTACTTTCTCCCCACCCCCACCCTCCTCTAGCTTATCTCTCCATGCTTCAGGCTCTCTGCCTGTATTCCTGATGAAGGGCTTTTGCCCAAAACATCGATTTTGCTGCTCCTCGGATGCTGCCTGAACTGCTGTGCTCTTCCAGCACCACTGATCCAGAATCTGGTTTCCAGCATCTGCAGTCATTGTTTTTAGCCTACTTTCTTTTAAAGTCAACACCCCCAGTGTCGTATGGAGTTAGACAGAAAGTGTTGTTCTAACCACATCCCCAGGCTTGGCACTCAGTTAGTTAGATTAAAATGAACATCACATTAAACCAACTGATGCAGAAAGAGTGTAACCAGGTTGCATCTTACAGTCAAGTAATGGTAGATGAAGTTTAAAAATATTTTGGTTCAATTTTATTTCTGATTTAGAGTTTATGACACCATTGGTATCATAGGAATATCAAGGTTCCCAAGGTCAATTCAACATGTTGTTTGTGTTCAAGTTAAATAACTGATTTTTGATAGGAAGGTGTGCATTGCTTGTTCCTACTGAATCCTCCACTCATTTTTTTCAACCATCAAAGTCTCAAGATTCTGAAAATAAATCCATATTTGGAATATTCCTGCAATGATTCTTAAATTTTAAAAAAAACTTTGATAACTTCAAGAAAAAAAACACATCAGACTTTCGGTGTTCTCCGCATCTAACAGCAAATATTTTTCAGGTTTGATCTGACGCTGAAGAGCGACTTGTTCCATCTCCCTCTAACTGCTTGCAAAACCAAAAAATGAAATGCCTTTTGATTTTACTTCTTCTTTTCGACTTCATCACTTTGGGTAAGAAACACCACCACTATATTGCATATGATGAAATTAAAATAGAAGAATAATTTGATTTTGGTTCAATTTCTGACCTTCCACCAGTTGTTTTACAGTCCTATTGTAGATAATTTGGTATTGATGATTGTTATGTTCACCTTACTATTCTGTACAGGCATGAGCCATCAGTTCAACACATACTGGAAACGGGTCCATTGGTCTAACACTGAACGTTGCTAAATATTGAGTTCACTAATTGAGTGATGATATCAGTTGGCCAGAGGAAAGCCAAGAATAAAAAAGGAGGTAGCAGTTCAGATGAAGGTTCTGATTCCAATCAGAGATTTCATCGAAGTAACTTACTCAGTAGACCTTCTTCCAAACCATCTCTCTCTAACTCTCTCTCTGACAGCAACCTCTCTTCCTAAACCTACCCTCGCCATTCACTCCCCTTTCACCCACACTGCCCAACAAATACACCAACAATTAGCATCCCCACTTACCCCAGCTCACAATTAGTATCCCCTCTTCCACACTCTCCCCCAACTCACAATGAGCATACCACTTCCCCACTATCCCCAACTCAGAATTAGCATCCCCCCTTCCCCACTCTCCCCCATCTCACAATTAGCAGGTCCCTTCCCCACTCTCCCCAACTCACAATTAGCAACCCCTCTTCACCACTCTCTCCCAACTCACAACTAGCATCCTCTCTCCCCCAGCTCACAATTAGTATCCCCTCTTCCACACTCTCCCCCAACTCACAATGAGCATACCACTTCCCCACTCTCCCCCATCTCACAATTAGCAGGTCCCTTCCCCACTCTCCCCAACTCACAATTAGCAACCTCTCTTCACCACTCTCTCCCAACTCACAACTAGCATCCTCTCTCCCCCACTCTCCCCCAGCTCACAATTAGTATCCCCTCTTCCACACTCTCCCCCAACTCACAATGAGCATACCACTTCCCCACACTTCCCCAATTTATAATTAGTAGCCCCTCTTCCCCACTCTCACCCAACTCACAATTAGTATCCCTGCTTCCCCACTCTCCTCCAACTCACAATTAGCATCCCTGCTTCCCCACTCTCCCCAACTCACAATTAGCATCCCTGCTTCCCCACTCTCCTCCAACTCACAATTAGCAGGCCCTTTTCCCCACTCTCCTCCAACTCACAATTAGCATCCCTGCTTCCCCACTCTCCTCCAACTCACAATTAGCAGGCCCTTTTCCCCACTCGCCTCCAACTCACAATTAGCAGGCCCTTTTCCCCACTCTCCCCCAACTCATAATTAGCAGCCCCACTTCATAATTAGGAACTTGTCTCTCCAACTCCACCCCAACAGATTGTAGCACCTATTCCCAATCCTTATTTCCTGCTCAATCCTTTGTACATTTGCAAATAGCTTCACCTGTACAGTGTTTTGATTAGCAGCTGCACTGATGCTCAGGTTTTTACACCACTACTCACTTTCCAGCCAAATTCTGCTCCTTGAAACATAATCTCAATCCTCCTGCATCTGCTGCTAATAGATATAACAGCACCTTACAGTGTGTCTTTTACAGAGATTGTTATTGTGGAACTCAGTGCTACACCATTGCAAAGATTATCCACTTGGTCATTTAGACTCAGATAACCTACTTAAAACACTGGGGATGTACCATCAGCATCTCTTCGCAAGATCTTCCACAATCTGTGATAAGGGATGACTAGCCGCATCCTCCTTCCAGTTAATGTGCACAGCATTGTTGCACTAACCACTCAAAGCTAAGGTTGTTTAGAAGGATGTGCCATTCATATACCCTTCACCGGACCCTTGAAGGACCTGCTGTACTTTAAAACTCAGTCATGGCTGGGAGAATCCCAAACTTCCCTGAAGAAGTCAAATATGTTTGCTCACTCATGGGTGACAAACGAGAAGCTAGAGGGCTTACTTAGGACACATCACCAGACTTTATTGGGAACATGTGGGGGATGTTGATACGTCAGAGAGAATGCACAAACTCCGCAAGAACTCATCTGTCTGTCATCCTTCATATATGGCAGAGTCTAGAGATCACGCTTTGGACATTTCGCAACCTGTCGCACCACAATGGAAGTAAGTCATTCTGAAAACCAAGGGATTGCTTAAGAGGAACACGAAGGTCTGCACAGCAAATGCTTTATATGAATGATTATTTTGCTTTACGAGTAATGTAGCAACTTCATTCTCCTTCATTCTACAGTAGTGACCTCATTGGCAAGGCCAGCATTTATTTGCCTTCAAGTTGCAGTAAAGGTAAAGACCAGCTCAAGTGAAGGTGGCAGATCTTTTGGGCTTTACAACAATCCAGTTTTTTCTTAACTCTTTTAAAAGCTGTGATTAAATTCTTAATCTGCCAATTCTCTACTTTTAAAAGAAAATCAAAAAACGTAAAGGAAATGAGCAAGCATATTCACTTAGAAATGATGAACAATCCTTAAAGTGCTTAGTAATTATTCTCCCACTGCCAGTTATTAACAGAACAGATTCTTCTTTATTCTCTCTATTCCATTCTTTATTTCATCCTAGGACATTATCTTAACGTGATTAGATTAGATTCCCTCCAGTGTAGAAACAAACCCTTCGGCCCAACAAGTCCACACCAACCCTCCAAAGAGCAACCCACCCAGACGCATTCCCCTATATTTACCCCTGACTAATACACCAAACACTACAGGCAATGTAGCATGGCCAATTCACCTGACCTGCATATCTTTGGACTGCGGAGGAAACCCACGCAGAGACGGGGAGAATGTGAAAACTCCACACAGACAGTCGCCTGAGGCTGGAATTGAACCTGGGATCCTGATGCTGTGAGGCAGCAGTGCTAACCACTGAGCCACCGCGCTGCCCCAACTGAGGTTGTGGCGGCACGGTGAGGAGATTGTTCTACAGGCACAATCCCTAATAGCTATCCCACTCTTTCCCAAACTTCATCCCACAGTGATCCTGTTTTGAGGCTTGAAACTTGACACAACTCCTTGAAAGAATGAAGGTCTGTCAGAGGAGAAACATGGCTGTTGTAACTTGGTCTCAATCTTGCCTAGGCTCTCGCAACCCCAAAATTTTAGATTGTGATTGGAGTTCCAACTTGTAATTTGGGAACTCATAAGCTCACACCATCCACCTTTATTGTGCAGGCACCTGTATCACACAAATGTTGGCAATCATTTATCATTAGCATCAACTTCAGTTGCAAAGGTTTGACTCTGCCCATATTAATCACATCAACTATTTAATATAGACTATTCCTTGACAAAGTAAAGTTGTCTATTTCTGGAAGTGTGGTCACAGTTGGTTTTGCTGCAATGTGTTTAGTTCTCGTTATGTTTAGCCTGCAACTGTAAATCATACAGAAACCTTGTCAGCGTTGCAAGGCACTTCCTTCATTTATGGTAAAAATGATGCCTACAATTGTCTGTCATTGTGGTGGGAATTGGTGGAGAGTTTCTCTCAATATACAAAGAATGAGAGACTTCACTTTCCCATTTAATCCCACAACTGTTAATGACAGATAAGGACTTCAGGCAGTTTAAATCAGCTGATTGAAGCACTGTTAACTACAGACAAGTGGACAGTTAGGAATGCTACATTTAGACTTTAACTTGATTTGATTTATTGATTTGAATCATTCTAATCGTGTGTACAGAAGTATAGTGAAGCACTTTGTTTGCAAGCAGAATAAGCACATCATAGAAAGCAAGGACATATAGAGCATTGGATATTATTGAGAAGATCATTCTAGCAGGATTCTAGCAGTTAAGCACACTCAAATGAATAATGTAAAAGAACAAAACATTAAACAATAAAGAGAGGGTTCTGAAAAGATTTGTCAAGATGTTGCCAAGAATGGAGGATTTGGGATATAAAAATAGACTGAAAGTGAGGGGACATTTTTTCACTGAAACATAGGAGGTTGAGAGGTGACCTTATTGGGGTTTATAAAATCATGAGGGGTATAGAAAACATGAATGACAAGGGTCTTTACCCGAGGGTGGGAGAGTTCAAAACAATTGAGGAATATTTTTAAGATGAGAGAAGAGAGATTTAAAAAGGACATGTGTTACGACACAGGATAAACTCTCCCTGCTAATTTAAACCAGCAACATAGAAAAGATTTACTCTGTGCTATAACCTGTGAAAATTCGAGAGGCAAAGACTGATCCCAAAAGGCATTACTTAAAGTAAAAATTAACAACTTTATTTTTTAAAGTCTTACAGAGAATAACTAACTAACAACTATTTACAACTCATTTACCTAAACCCATCTTTTACCTTCCCCTCCACAATTCTGGTCTGATTCAAAAAAATCCCAATTACGTTGTACCAAAAAAATATAATTATGTTGAAAAGCAGTCAGCTTGCTGAATGTCCTCTGCATATGCCTCTCTCGTCTTCTTAGGATTGTGTCTCACAGGACGTTGATAAATAAAGGTCCCTTTAAGAGAGCAGGTATTTCTGCAAATAGTCTCTCTCTCTCTCTCTCTCTCTCTTTCTCTCGAGTTGTTAGTGCTTGGCAGTTTGTTTTGCAGCTCTGGCTCACTGTTCCAAAATGCCTGATATTTACACCCCAAAGCATCAGATCATTTCATTGGTTTTTAATATTGTCAAAATACTAAATTCAAACTTGATTGGAGTTTGGTATCTTGAGGCATAATTTAAACTGATTGGCCAAATTCAAATTTGTTTTTTAATCCATGCAACCCAGCTAATCTCGTTGTTCAACCAAATGTTATATTTTAAATTTTCCAGTACTCTGTGTGCTTCTCTAAGTCCTTGCTAGCTTTCTACTCTCTTAAAGGTACAGTACTCTTACAATATTTTTACACAAAGAGTAGTTCGTGTGTGGAATGAACTTCCTGAGGAAGTGCTGGTTGTGGGTAGACATAGACAGTAGGTGCAGGAGTAGGCCATTCTGCCCTTCGAGCCTGCGCCACCATTCATTATGTTCATGGCTGATCATCCTTAATCAGTATCCTGTTCCTGCCTTATCTCCATAACCCTTGATTCCACCATCTTGAGAGCTCTATCCAACTCTTTCTTAAATGAATCCAGAGACTGGGCCTCCACTGCCCTCTGGGGCAGAGCATTCCACACACCCACCACTCTCTGGGTGAAGAAGTTTCTCCTCATCTCTGTCCTAAATGGTCTACCTTGTATTTTTAAGCTGTGTCCTCTGGTTCGGCACTCACCCATCAGCGAAAACATGCTTCCTGCTGCCAGGGTGTCCAATCCTTTTATAATATTTTATGTCTCAATCAGATCCCCTCTCAGTCTTCTAAACTCAAGGGTATATAAGTCCAGTTGCTCCAGTCTATCAGCGTAAGGTAGTCCCGCCGTTACAGGAATTGACCTCGTGAACCTACGCTGCACTCCCTCAATAGCCAAAATGTCTTTCCTCAAATTTGGAGACCAGAACTGCACACAATACTCCAGGTGTGGTCTCACCAGGGCCCTGTACAGCTGCAGAAGAACCTCTTTGCTTCTATATTCAATCCCTCTTGTTATGAAAGCCAGCATGCTATTAGCCTTCTTCACTACCTGCTGTACCTGCATGCTTACCTTCATTGACTGTGTGCAAGAACACCCAGATCTCTCTGTACTGCCCCTTTACCTAAATTGATTCCATTGAGGTAGTAATCTGCCTTCCTGTTCTTGCCACCAAAGTGGATAACCATATATTTATCCACATTAAACTGCATCTGCCATGCATCTGCCCACTCACCTAACCTGTCCAGATCACCCTGTAATCTCCTAACATCCTCCTCACATTTCACCCAGCCACCCAGCTTAGTATCATCAGCAAATTTGCTAATGTTATCACTAATACCATCTTCTATATCATTAACATATATTGTAAAAAGTTGCGGTCCCAGTACTGATCCCTGCGGTACCCCACTGGTCACTGCCTGCCATTTCGAAATGGAGCCGTTTATCACTACTCTTTGTTTCCTATCAGCCAACCAATTTTCAATCCAAGTTAGTATTTTGCCCCCAATACCATGCACCCTAATGTTGCTCACTAACCTCCTATGTGGGACTTTATCAAAAGCTTTCTGAAAGTCCAGGTACACTACATCTACTGGATGTCCCTCATCCATCTTCAGAATTACATCCTCAAAAATTTCCAGAGGATTAGTCAAGCATGATTTCCCCTTCATAAATCCATGCTGACTCTGACCTATCCTGTTACTACTATCCAGATGTGTCATAATTTCATCCTTTAAAGTGGACTCCAGCATCTTTCTCACCACTGAGGTCAGACTAACTGGTTTATAATTTCCTGCTTTCTCTCTCCTACCTTTCTTAAAAAGTGGTACAACATTAGCCACCCTCCAATCCGCAGGAACTGATCCTGAATCTATCGAAATCTGGAAAATAATCACCAATGCATCCACGATTTCCCAAGCCACCTCCTTCAGTACCCTGGGATGTAGACCATCAGGCCCCGGGGACTTATCAATCTTCAGACCTAACAATCTCTCCAACACCAAATCCTGGCAAATATAGATTCCCTTAAGTTCAGGCCCTTCAGTCACTGTTACCTCAGGGAGATTGCTTGTGTCTTTCCCAGTGAACACAGATCTGAAGTACCCATTCAATGCTTCTGCCATTTCTTTGTTCCCTGTAATATATTCCCCTGTTTTTGTCTTCAAGGTACAGTTACAATGTTTAAAAGACATTGGATGAACACATGGATGGGAAAGGTTTGGTAGAATATGGGCCAGGAGCAGGCAGGTGGGACTAGTTTAGTTTAGGATTATGGTCAGCATCGACTGGTTGCACTGATGGGTCTGTTTCCATGCTGTATGAATCTATGATCTATAGTAAAATCTGAAGACAAAATTCTCTTCTGTCTTTTTGCCCCAGTTGGAGTTTACATCCCACTCACATTGCACTCTCCTCTCATAAATGTTATTTTTTCCTTACTTTGGTGTTCTTGCAAATGGTCTTGATGATTTCAAGACAAAAGACTTCAACAAGGTATGTCTTTGTACACCAGTACTCTAGTACAGTACCAACCAACTCTTTCTGCTTTTTCCAGAAATACATACCCCGTTACGTAAATGACCATTAAATGAATGCAATGTTTATGTGGATTCGTTAAGCATGGCTTTGTGCACTGAGACTCAAAGACCTCTTGCTGCCAATGTTGTTTTTATTATTTGTGGATTGTCAGCCAGGCCAGCATTTATTGGCTTGGAGCTGATAGTGGTTAGCTGCCTTCTCAAACTGCACCAGTTCTTGGGGTGTATGCTGCTCATGATTTTATAAACCTCCAAAAGATCATTCTTCAGTCTCCGACGCTCCAGGGGAAGTAGTCCCAGCCTATCCAGCCTCTCCTTATAACTCAATCCTTCCAGTCCTGGCAACATTCTTGTACATTTTTTCTCTACCCTTTCTGGTTTAGCAATATCGTTCCTATAGCAGGTCAATCAAAATGTACTCAATATTTTAAAAGTGGCCTCACCAATGTCCTGTATAGCCACAACATGACATCCCAATTCCTATACTTAATGCTCTGACCAATAAAGGCAGACATGCTAAACACATTCTTCACCACGCTGTCTACCTACAACTCCACTTTCTTGGAACGATGAACTTGCACCCCTAGGTCTGTCTGTTTAACAACATGCCCCAAGGGCCTACCACTAGCTATGTAAGTCCTACCCTGTTTTGCATTACTAAAATGCAACACTTTGCGTTTGTCTAAATTAAATTGCATCTGTCACTTCTTGGCCCATCTGATCACGATCTTGTTCTCTTAGCTAGCATTCTTCATATTCTGTTGTACCATCAATTTTGATGTCATCAGCAAACTTACCAACCATGCCTCCTATATTCTCATTCAGTCAGTGGAAAGTGTGTGACATTACGTGTAAATCTAGCTCACCCCTATCCTTCACCAAATCTTTGGTTTCCCACTGGTGAAGGTGGATTGAAGTTGATTGAACTCAGACCACGGCTCAGCTTCCAGCGTGAACAGCGGGCCTGCTGCACACTCTGCTTCACAGAAATCTGGCTCAACCCATCCGTTCCCGACTCAGCACTTCAGGCTGATGGTTTTTCCTCTGTATCGTATGGACCACACAACATCCTCAGGTAAGACAGAGAGTGGAGGGGTTTGTTTTTGATCAACAACTTGTGTTGCACGGACATTGCAACCCTGGGCAGCCATTGCCCCCCAAACCTTGGATTCCTCACCGTCAAATGCCACCCCTTCTACCTACCATGGGAATTTCCTGCTGCTATACTAACTGCAGTGTGCATACCGCCACAAGCAAAGGTTGAGGAAGCTGTGGATGTGCTGTACTCCACCACTAACACCCTGGAGTCAGAACATGCCAAGGCCCTGTTTATTGTAACTGGTGACTTCAATCAAGCCAATCTAAGGAAGGTGTTGCCCAGGCATCATCAGAACATTACCTGCCCCACCAGGAGTTACCTATTGTTCCATCCCCTGCCCTCGTTTCGGGAACTCCAACCACAATGCCGTGTTTGTTCTCCCGGCTTCCAGGCAAAAGCTCAAGCAGGAGAAACTCCTCACGGATACAGGTCCAGTGCTGGTCGGAGGAGGCAGAGGATCAACTCTGGTGCTGTCTGGAATCGGCTGATTGGGTCGTGTTCAAACAGGCCGCAGATACTTTGCATGAGTACGCCACTACCATCACAGACTTTATCAGCAAGTGTGTGGAGGACTGCACACCAACAGGAAACCCTGGATGAATTAGGACATACAGAACCTGCTAAAAACCAGGTGTGAGGCCTTCAGATCAGCAGACCCACTCAAATATAAGGAATCCAAGTATGACCTTCGCAGAGCCATTATGAAAGCCAAGGACCAATACTGATCCAAACTGGGGACCCACACAGACACCCGGCAACTATGGCAAGGACTGAATGACTTCGCAGGTTCTAAAAAGACAGTGCAAGATAGCAGACGATGACACATCCCTCCTAGATTGTCTCAATGCATTCTATGCTCACTTTGAGCAGAATTTCAGTGGAGAGGTAACACCTACTCTTAACAAGTCCTGACGAGTCTATCCCAACAGTCACTGCATCAGAGATCAGATCAGCTTTCCTTCCTGTGAATCCAAGGAAAGCGATGGGACCAGACGGAGTACCAGGCCGTGCACTCAGACCATATGCAGATCAACTGGCAGAAGTCTTCTTGGACATCTTCAACCTCTCCCTGCAGCAGGCCACTGTCCCTGCCTGTTTCAAGATGGCCGACATCATCCCTGTGCCTAAAAAGGCTCATACAGCATGTCTCAATAACTACCGCCCTAACTTCGGTGGTCATGAAGTGCTTTGAAAGGCTGCTCATGGCAATAATCAACTCCAGCCTCCCCACTACTCTTGACCCACTCCAATAGCCTATTGGACCAACAGACCCATGTCAGATGCCATACCAATTGCCCTTCACTCCTCTCTAGAACATCTTGACACCAAGAACAGCTATGTAAAAATCCTACAGTTCAGCCTTCAACACCATTATCCTCTCGAGACTGATTACTAAACTTAGTGATCTCAAAGTAAGCCCCATTCTCTGCAACTGGGTCCTCAGTTTCCTGACCCACAGGCCACAATCAGTGAAGATTGGGGACAATATTTCATCCTCACTAACATTCAACACTGGAGCCCTCTAGAACTGCGTACTCAGCCCCCTACTGTACTCACTGTATAGTCATGACTGCTTCGCCAAATACTGACTAGTGCCATTTACAAGTTCGCTGATCACATCACCATAATCGGTTGAATCTCAGATGGCGATGAAACAGATTACAGATGGGGGGGGTGGAACAACCTAGCTCTCAATGCCAGCAAAACCAAGGAACTCATTAGTGACTTTCAGCAGGATGTTACTCATGCCCTCCCCCTACATATCAACAGTAGAGGTGGAACGAGGAGAGTGTCAATCTCCTGGGAGTGGTCATCCACAACAAGCTTTCTTGGACTCTTCATGTGGAAGCACTGGTTACAAAGGCCCAACAATGTCTCTTCTTCCTCAGGCAGCTGAGGAAATTTGGCATGACTTTTATAGGTGTACCATCAAGAGCATTCTGTCTGGATGTATCACTACCTGGTATGGCAACTGTACCATTCAAGATTGGAGACGGTTACAGAGAGTGGTGAACTCAGCCCGGATAATCACAAAGGTCAACCTATCTATAGTATCCACCTACCAGACCCACTGTCAAGGAAAGGCTGCCAGCATTCTCAAAGATCCATCCCACCCTGGCAACGTTTTTCTACAACCTCTACCATCGGGGAGAAGGTACAGAAGCCTGAACACGCGCAGCAGCAGGTTTCGGAACAATTTCTACCCTACTGTTGTTAGAATACTGAACGGACTCACAAACTCTTAACATTTGCCTGTACCTGTGTTTTTATTTTTGCTGCTATTTAGCTATTATTTACTTACCTATGCTATTTAACTCTGATCTGTCTGTATAGCTTTTCACTGTGCCTCGGTACACATGACAATAAATCTCATCCCATCAACTCTAATTAATGTAAGCTCCACCTCTACAGAAGTTCTCAGTCACAAAATGAAAATAATTATAATGCTGAATGGATCAAAAGTTTCCCAAAGTCCTCGATTAAATTGGTAAGCAGTTATGTGCTAGCACAGCCTTTTCTGAAATATGCAGAAAGGAGCAATCATCATTAGTGCGTTTTAACTCACTCAGAACAACTCTCTGACCATTTTTGCCAAATTTAATGCAACAGTCAAAATGGATTAGGATGGATATGTGACAAAATTACTTGGAAAAGAAATTAGAGCTGCAAATGTGTTGCTGGTCAAAGCACAGCAGGTTAGGCAGCATCTCAGGAATAGAGAATTCGACGTTTCGAGCATAAGCCCTTCATCAGGAATAAGAGAGAGAGAGCCAAGCCGGCTGAGATAAAAGGTAGGGAGGAGGGACTAGGGGGAGGGGCGATGGAGGTGGGATAGGTGGAAGGAGGTCAAGGTGAGGGTGATAGGCCGGAGTGGGGTGGGGGCGGAGAGGTCAGGAAGAGGATTGCAGGTTAGGAGGGCGGTGCTGAGTTGAGGGAACCGACTGAGACAAGGTGGGGGGAGGGGAAATGAGGAAGCTGGAGAAATCTGAATTCATACCTTGTGGTTGGAGGGTTCCCAGGCGGAAGATGAGGCGCTCCTCCTCCAGCCGTCGTGTAGTTGTGTTCTGCCGGTGGAGGAGTCCAAGGACCTGCATGTCCTCGGTGGAGTGGGAGGGGGAGTTAAAGTGTTGAGCCACGGGGTGATTGGGTTGGTTGGTTCGGGCGGCCCAGAGGTGTTCTCTGAAGCGTTCCGCAAGTAAGCGGCCTGTCTCACCAATATAGAGGAGGCCACATCGGGTGCAGCGGATGCAATAGATGATGTGTGTGGAGGTACAGGTGAACTTGTGGCGGATATGGAAGGATCCCTTGGGGCCTTGGAGGGAAGTGAGTGTGGAGGTGTGGGCGCAAGTTTTACATTTCCTGCGGTTGCAGGGGAAGGTGCCGGGGGTGGAGGTTGGGTTGGTGGGGGGTGTGGATCTGACAAGGGAGTCACGAAGGGAGTGGTCCTTGCGGAACGCTGATAGGGGAGGGGAGGGAAAGATATCCTTGGTGGTGGGGTCCGTTTGGAGGTGGCGGAAATGGCGGCGGATAATACGTTGTATGCGCAGGTTGGTGGGGTGGTAGGTGAGAACCAGTGGGGTTCTGTCTTGGTGGCGGTTGGAGGAGCGGGGCTCAAGGGCGGAGGAGCGGGAAGTGGAGGAGATGCGGTGGAGGGCATCGTCGATCACGTCTGGGGGGAATCTGCGGTCCTTGAAGAAGGAGGCCATCTGGGTTGTGCGGTGTTGGAATTGGTCCTCCTGGGAGCAGATGCGGCGGAGACGAAGGAATTGGGAATATGGGATGGCGTTTTTACAGGGGGCAGGGTGGGAGGAGGTGTAGTCCAGGTAGCTGTGGGAGTCAGTCGGTTTATAATAGATGTCTGTGTTGAGTCGGTCGCCCGAGATAGAAATGGAAAGGTCTAGGAAGGGGAGGGAGGAGTCTGAGACAGTCCAGGTGAATTTCAGGTCGGGATGGAAGGTGGAAAAGAAATTAACAGCTTTCCTTTGTATTTAAAAATGAATAGTTATTTTAGTGAGCCTACTAAAAGAAATACTCATCATTTTATGTACTTTGCCTTTGTCAAGCCATGAAAATACGTATCTTTATGTTGATTTTGAACTAAATCAGTTTGTTTTATAACTGCCTCTGTGCTCACTAAGGTCATTAATAAACCTGTCTGATGCTCCTGTTCTAAATTTAGTTTGTAATCTGTTGCACAATGAATCAAAACTCTTCATGGAACGTAGGTACTGGAGGAGGCCTTTCAGCCTCTCCAGCCTGTTCCTATGGTCTAACTGCAAATGCTTGCCTTTGACATTTATCTCTTAATAATTGAGCTTAACAAAATGTTTATCTATCTCAGATTTAAAATGAACAACTGATCTAACAGCACCTTCCGTTTGTGGAAGGGAGTTCCAAACATCTGTGACCTTTTGTGTGTAGAAGTGCTTCCTAACATTTCTCCGAATGGTCAGGGCCTAATTCTCAGACTATGCTCCCTATTTCTAGAATCTACAACCAGTCTAAGTAGTTTATCTACCCTGTATTTGCCTATTAAAATCTCAAAGATTTTGATCAGATCACTCCTTAATTTTCTAAATTCAAGGGAAAACTGTGTTAATTATATAATCTCTTTTCAAAGCTTAATCCCTGAGTCCTGATTCTTGTAAACCTGCGTTGTACTCCCCCTCCAAGGCCATTATATCTTTTCTGAGGCATGATGCTCAGATCTGCTCATATTGCTCCAATTGTGCTCTAACTGGATTTTGTACAGCTGCAGCATAACTCTTCCATTCTTGTACTCCAGTCCTTGAGATATAAAGACCAGCATTCCATTTGCTTTATGGATTATTTTCAGCACCTGTTTGTGACATTTTAAAGATCTACGCACCTGAACCCTCGCATTTCTTCGGACATTGGTGGCTTCGTGGTTAGCACTGCTACCTCACAGCGCTAGAGAACTGCGTTCGATTCCAGCCTCGGGTGACTGTGTGGAGTTTGCACATTCTCCCCGTGTCTGCTTGGGTTCTCTCTGGATTCTCCAGTTTCCTCCCACAATCCAGGATTGTACGCGTTAGGTGAATTGGCCATGCTAAGTTATTCAGGGGTGTACAGTTGGGTGCATTAGTCAGAAGTAAATGTAGCATCTGCAGTATTCACTTTCACTGCATTAGTCCGAGGTAAACGTAGAGTATTAGGGTTGAGGATTGGGTATGGGTGGGTTACTGTTCAGAGGGTCAGTGTGGATGTTACACCAAATGGCCTGTTTCCACACTGTAGGGATTCTATGATTTAACTTCATGGTTTAATATGAGAATAATTTGTCAGAACACCTTTGCCTTGAAGCAGTTGGAAGCTGGGTACTGAAAATTCAGTTTAAAACAATGCAATTTATGTTCTTATTAAACAGGTACGAGTCTGAAGTGCTACCAGAATACTTTAAGTCCTTTAGATTGCAAGATGGAAACAGTCATCTGTGACCCGAATGAAACCTGCTTTAAAAAAGTTGGTAAAATACGTAAGTAAGAATCACCTAGGTTTTTATCTTAAAACGTGAACATAAGTAATACAGTAGTTTGCCCAATATATTTCCAATAATTGACTTCATTCTAATTTACTGTTGTCACATGGACCTAAGTGCAGTGAAAGTTTTGTTTTGTGACAAGTACAGGCAGATCATAACATACAAGGATATAAGGATCACAAGATATGTAGACAGAGCGAAGCAGTTACAGCCACAGTGGGAAAGCAGCTGCAGCTGTTCATCTTGGTTAGATGTCCAACATTAGATCACCTACTAGGCACCTTGGATGGAGAGCTGTGTATGGTGTCTCCATGATCAGAGAAAATATAAATTCCAGAAAAGGAAGGGGAGAAAATTGCTTCATTGCAAGTAGAAACAGGCTCATTTGTTGTTTTCTGTCTGTAAAATTAATCATCAGACATTTAAATTATATGGTTTACTCTTGTAGAGTCTTGTTTTCTCTGGTTAGGTTGAGACTGTGCAAGATTGCAGTGTTTCCCATAACAAATAGGCACATTTCCATCAATAGAGCATTTTAAGTTATTAGAATTCTCAAATAATAGTACTAGTTTGCCAGGAAAGAAGAAGTTGTCTTTACCCTAACCAAGTAGTTCTTCTGTTCTCAGGACTGGGAACAGAGGAATTATAGGGGAATATTGTATGCAGGCAGGGGAGCCCTCTAAAGTTCACCTTGCTGGTGATTTATAGCCATTACAGACACTTGGTTTAGAGATGGACAATGTTCTAGGATTTAGGGTGTTTCAGGCATAATAGAGAGCGATATAAGAGCCTGGGCAGTTGTGTGACTGATTAGGGAGACAATCACAACTGTACTGAGGGAGGACAGATTATGGAAACATTGTTGTGGTGGATGATTTTAACTTTACCTGTATTGAGTGGGTCTTGCTTAGTGCTGGGGCTTGGATAGGCAGGATTTGTTACTTTACCTGTATTGAGTGGGTCTTGCTTAGTGCTGGGGCTTGGATAGGCAGGATTTGTTAGGTGTGTCCAAGATAGGTTTTTGAAACAATATGCAAATAATCCACCTAGGGAAGAGGCCGTACTAGACATGATATTGTGGTATGAGATTGGCCAAATGGTCAAAGTTTCAGTGGGGGAACATTTTGGGAAGAATGACCATAATTCTGTGAGTTTTAAGTGACTGTTGGATGAGAATAAGAGTACTCCTTGGGTGAAAGTACATAACTGGGGAGGTTAACTACCACAATATTAGGCAGGAACTGGAGAATGTGGATTGAGACCAGCTGTTTGAGGGCGAATCCATATCTGGCATGTGGGAATCTTTGAAAGACCAGTTGATTGAAGTTCAGGACTAGCATGTTCCTGTAAAAATGAAGGATGGCAAACTTCAGCAACTTGGGATGACAAGAGAAATTGAGAGCTTAATCAAAACAAACAAAGGAGGCACATGGAAAGTTTAGGAAACTGAAGGTAGAGAGAGCCCTCAAAGAAGGTAAAGATAGCAGGAAAGAGCCCAGTCAAGGAATTAGGAGGACCAAAAGGGGTCATGAAATGTCCTTGGCAAAGGACTAAGGAAAATCCCAAGGCAGTTTATACATATACAAGGAGCGAGAGGGTAGCTAGGGAAAGGATAGGTCCACACAATGACAAAGGAGGGAATTTGTGTGTGGAGCTGGAGGAAGTGGGTGAAGTCCTTAATGAATCTTTGCTTCAGCATTTGTTAAGACATGGGGTAAACCCCCTCTGTTAATTTGAAACCAGCAACACAGAAAGGATTTATCCCGTACATTAATCTGTGAAAATTCAAGAGGCCAAGAACTATTTAAAGTAAAAAATAACAACTTTATTTCTTAAAGTATAACAGAGAATAATTAACAAACAACTATTTACAGGTCCTTCCGTTAACCTATCTTTCACTTTCCCATCCGTAATACTAGTCCAATAAAACCCACGATTAAGATTTACTGAAAAATTCAAATTTCAAAACCAGCCAGCTGTCACATCTTCTCTCTATATCTTCCCCTGTAGATTTGCTTCTTCTTAGGATTTCTCTTTCACAGGTCACTGATTGATGAAGGTACCTTTCAGAGATCTATTTTTTGTGCAGTCTGTACATGCTGGTGGCTTGGTAGTTCTCCTCCCAACTGTTCAATTTTTTCTTATACTCCCAAAGCATTGGATTGTGTCATTGGGTTTTAATATTGTCAATATACTAAATTCAAACTTGATTGGAGGTTGGTATTTTGGAGTGTAATTTAAACAGAATTTTGATTGGCCAAATTCAAATTTGTTTTGTCTCCAGGCAACCAGCTACACTAGCAGCTGAACCAAATGGTTACATTGTATCTTGTTCAGAACACTTGGTGCTGTCAGGTAGTTCTGCTAGCTTTTAACTCTCTTGAAGATACAGTACGCCCACATCTTCATAACATCTCCCCCCCTTAAGAAAGAATGAACCATCATAATGAAAAGATGGCTTCATTTTTTTTCTATTCTTTAAATGCATTACCCTAACATACAGATAACTTTAACCGAAGTTCACCTTAACCTCTTCCCATATACTTGTGTATATAAAAACATTCAATAAATACAAGTCGCAGCTAAACTTTATCAGTTAAATCCGTGATACTGCGTCTTCAATTACATTCATACGACCCACAACATGTATGATTTTTAAATTAAAAATCTGTAATCTAAGACTCCAATGAAATTGTCTCATATTCTTGTCAGCAAAGCATTCTAAGAATGTAAGAGGATTGTGATCCAACACATTGTTTATGACATAAACATTAAAATGTTGTAAGGCCAGTACCAAACTCAATAGTTCCTTTTCGATCGTGGACTGTTTCCTCTGCTGGATGTTGATCTTCTTTGAAAAGTAACCAACTGGCAGTTCAATCCCATCCTCATCTTCCTGAAGGAGGACAGCTCCAACCTCAGTGTCACTCCAATCAAAGCTGACTTTAAAAGGTTTTAAAAATTTTGATGTAGCTAAAACTGGTTTGGTGGTTAATATGGCTTTCAAATGGCCGATTGCGTCCTGGTGTTGTTCTGTCCACTGAAAGTTGGTGGTCTTCTTCAGCAAATCAGTTAACAATGCCACTACACTGCTGAAGTTTGGAACAAACTTCTGATAGAATCCATTGTGTCCTAAGAATTGAAGCACCTCTTTCTTCGAAGTTGGTCATGGAAATTCCTGGATGGCTTTCGTCTTTGCATTCCATGCGGTTAGCCTTCCATGACTGATGTTATGTCCCAAGAAGTTCACCTCTGCTTTTGCGAATTCCATTTTATTTAGATTTATCACTAGTTTTGCTTCTCATAGTCATTCAAACAGCTCTGCTAACTGTACCATGTGATTTTTCCAGGACTTACTAAAGATCACTACATCATCCAAATCGACTGCCCAGTTTGTTAACCCAGCCACAACTCTGTTCATGAGTCTTTGGAATGAGGCGGTGCATTCTTCATTCCAAAGAGCATCATTTAAAACTGATATAGCCTAATTGGGGTTACAAATGCAGAAATTTCTTCTGCTGTCTCTGATAAGTGTACCTGCCAGTAAACCATGCATTAATTCCAACTTGGTGATGTCACTGGCTTGTTCGACTTTCTTGATATAGTCCTCCAATCTAGGAATTGAAGAACGCCATTGACCTTCCGATAATCCACACAGAATGAGTCCTGTCCAGTTTGGGAACTAAGGCCATCAGCGAACTCCACGTGCTCTGGCTTGATTCAGTGATATCCTTGTCGAGCGTGGCCTCCACCTTCACCTGGACCTGTCTGACTTTGAAAGGATTAGGTCGATAAGTGTGTTATTGGAGCAGTGTTCCCTATGTCTCCTTCTTGTACAATAGCATTAGTCCTCCCCATTTGATTCTTAGATATGTCCTTATACTGCAGTAACAAATCTTTCAACTGCGTTGTATGTTCCTGAGACAGATAGCTTGTTGTGGTTCTGATCGCCGAGCTGGGAATTTGTGTTGCAGACATCCTCAGTGCTTGGGAGCCTCCTGTGAAGCGCTTCTGTGATCTTTCCTCCGGCATTTATAGTGATTTGTACCTGCTGCTTCCGGTTGTCAGTTCCAGCTGTCCGCTGCAGTGGCCGGTATATTAGATCCAGGTCGATGTGCTTATTGATTGAATCAGTGAATGAGTGCCATGCCTCTAGGAATCCCCTGGCTGTTCTCTGTTTGGCTTGTCCTATAATAGTAGTGTTGTCCCAGTCAAACTCATGTTGCTTGTCATCTGAGTGTGTGGCTATTAAGGATAGCTGGCCGTGTCGTTTCGTGGCTAGTTGGCAGAGTGCATCCAAAAAGCACAACAACTACTTGCAGATACCAACACCTACCAAAAGAGGGAGTTTGACCCCACCCCACAGCTCACCAATAGGATAAACAACACTCTGAGGAACCTACAAAAAAACGGACAGATAACCAGGTTTGACCTACAGAGAATGAAACCTGAAAGCAACAACACCCCCAGATTCTATGGACTACCTAAAGTACACAAACCCAGACATCCCACTCAGACCCATAGTATCACTACCAGGGACACCATCACACAAACTGGCTAAAGAACTACAGCAGAAACTGAAACACCTGATCAGCGGATCCAGACACTCTATACAGTCAACACAAGAATTCTTGGACATCATCAGAAATATACACATAGACAAGGAAGAAACTATGGTCTCATTCGATGTAACGGCACTGTTCACCTCTATCAACAAAACCCAGGCCAGAGAAACAATAGCCAACTTGCTGAACATACAGAACAGACAACAGGACAGGGAACCTTTTAACAAAGACTGCCTACTCAAACTACTGGACCTGTGCCTCACAACACACTTCACATTCAACATCCAAATATATGAACAAATCAACGGCACACTCATGGGCTCACCCATCTCTGGACTCATAGCAGGATCGGTAATGCAAAGGTTAGAACAAACAATCTTACCGCAAATTCAACCCAAATTCTGGGTCAGATATGTTCAAGGTTTGTGCGAATGTAGATGATATCTTTGTAATCATTAAAAACACAGAAATAGAGAACACACACCGGATCATCAACGCCACACTCACAGGAATCCGATTCACGAGAGAGGAAGAAAAGGACAACCAACTCCCATTCCTAGACGTGATGGTACAGAGAACACCGAATGGAGAATTCACCACAAAGGTATACAGGAAAGCCACACACATGACCAAGTCCTAAACTATGAAAGCAACCACCCCAACACATACAAAAGAAGTTGCATCAAGACACTGTTCAAAAGGGCCACAACACACTGCAGTACACCAGAACTGCAAAAAGAGGAAGAACCCTTATACAATGTATTCGCCAAAAACGATACCCCCGCAATTTCATCAACAGATGCCTAAGGGAAAGACAATGGAATGAGGACATGTCACAACCCAAAGGACTAGCCACACTACCATACATCAAAAACATTTCTGAACTGACAGCCAGACTCCTGCGACCACTAGGATTCATAACAGCACACAAACCAACAGCCACTCTCAGACAACAACTCACCAGGACGAAGGACCCGATACCCTGCATGAGCAAAACCAATGTAGTGTACAAAATCCCATGCAAGGACTGCACAAAACATACATAGGACAAACAAGAAGACAGTTAACGATCCGCATCCATGAACACCTACTAGCCACGAAATGACATGACCACCTATCCTTAGTAGCCACACACTCAGATGACAAGCAACATGAGTTTGACTGGGACAACATTACTATTATAGGACAAGCCAAACAGAGAACAGCCAGGGGATTCCTAGAGGCATGGCACTCATTCACTGATTCAATCAACAGACACATCGACCTGGACCTAATATATCGGCCACTGCAGCGGACAGCTGGAACTGACAACCGGAAGCGGCAGAGACAAACCACTATAAATGCCGGAGGAAACATCACGGAAGTGCTTCACAGGAGGCTCCCAAGCATTGAGGATGTCACCTAGATAGGGGACGAAACATCTGCAACACAAATTCCCAGCTCGGCGAACAGAACCGCAACAATGAGCACCCAAGCTACAAATCTTCTCCCAAACTTTGAACAGATAGCTTACTAACCTATCCCATTCCTCAAGGACTTCTTCATTTTCGAATCTATTTTGAGGCACATCAAAATTCACATTCTCTGGATTTGATTCCTCACTCTTCGGGGCAGTAACTAACATCTGTTTCTCCAGTTCTTTCTCTCGAGTATAATACAGTTTCAGCATGTTCACATTTTACCTTTTTTTTCATGATACCTGTTTTTCCATCTGGCATCTTTACTAGATAGTTTACTGACTCAACTTTTCTTCAATTTGAAACCTGGTTTGGAAGGGATCTCCTATCACTGTAACAGTACTAACACGTCATCCCATCAGGAACGCCTCCGAGTCTCAGAGCTTCTGTCTGTCACCTGCTTTATTCCACACTGTGCCCTCTTTAGGTGTTGTTTAGCTAACTCACCTACTTGATTTAGTCTGTCTCTTAACCTCCAATACATAATGTGAGTGTGAAATCTTTTGACTTTGATCCTGTCAATTTTCCTTTAATTAATTTCAAAGGGCCTTTCACTTCGTGCCCAAATATTAACGTGAAGGGAGTGAATGGAGTAGATTCATTTGGGGCATCTCTAATGGCAAACAATAGGAATGGGATACCTTTACCCTAATCATTCGGGTAATCCTGACAGTATGCTCTCAACATGGTCTTCAAGGTCTGATGCCACCTTTCTGAAGCTCCCTGGGATTCAGGAAGATATGCACTGGATTTAAAGTGCTGTACGCCTAAGCTATCCATAACCTTCTTCAACAGGCTAGCAGTAAAATTTGACCCTTGGTCTGACTGAATTTCTCTGGGTAGCCCATACTGTGTGAAGAAAGCTACTAACTCCTCTACCACCCTTTTTGCCTTGATACTCCGTAATGGAATTGCCTCTGGAAATCTGGTAGACACATCCGTTCTGGTTAACAAGTACTGGTTCCCACTTCTGGTTCTCGGGTGGGGACCTACACAAGGTTCTTCAAATGGGGGAATTGGCAACAAAGGTGCTGGTTTTATTATTGCCTGTGGCTTACCACCCATTTGCATGTATGACATGTATGGCAAAAGCCAACTACAGCCTTGTGCATTCCAAACTAATAAAAATGCTTTTGTACCTTAGCCTGAATCTTTCATATCCCTATGTGACCTCCTACAGGTAGTTTGTGTGCAACCCATAATACTTCCTGTCTGATTGCTACTGGCAGCACAATCTGGTACACTTCAGCCCATTTCTCCTCTGCACTAACCTGCCACAACCTCCCTTTCCATCTTATGATTCTTTTTTTCAGATAATAACCATCAAGAATATTCTCTGCCTCCTTTTCAGAGTACGCACCCATATAAATATCTTTTACTGTTTTGTCTTGGTGTTGCAAGTCTCTTAGCCTTTCAGGAGTAAACATATCTGTCTGACCCTCTGCCTTTTCAGGTTCTTCCTGCATCATTATGTCAAACAGGGTGTCTGCTAACTGAATCGCAGCTCCTTCATCTTTCTTTTTACTTTTTGCTTTGTGCTGTGACTTATGATAGTGGGATCTGGTTACCACACAGTCTGGGAAAATACCAGGATATTTCTGTTTTATCTCCTCAGTTTCTTGGTCTTCCTTGGGCTTCTCCACCACAAGGGGTGTCACTCCCCCTTGGATTCTGCCAAATCATTCACAAGAGCAAACTGAATTCCTGGAACTGAATTCCTTGGTCAATCGCTTGCACTGTAACTTCCCCAGTCTTGAGTTGGCACTCCAACCTGATCTTACATAGGGGAATGTTAAATTTCTGTCCATCTATCCCACAAATTACCACACTCTTGGGTAACAGATCAGAAAGAGTGCACATTCGCTCATCCCCGACTATCAGTGACGAGTTAGATCCTGTATTTCTGAAATGATAACTTATTGCCCTTCTCCCTCTGTTCTTTCTGAGTAAACTTTACCCACAGAGGCGAATTCTTCATAGCGATCAGGTACTAACTCCGTACCCAGCCCCTGCCGAGACTGTGCGCACTCCTGTCGGTCCTCAGCTCCTCTTGGGGTCTCCTTTACTACCTTCACTAATACCACTGGCTTAGCTTCTTTTCCCACAGTGCCTTTCTTTAACCACCAGCACTGTGACTTTACGTGTCCCACTTTACCACAATGGAAACACCTGAGGCCTTTCTCCTTGTTTCCACCCTTTTGGGCTGCCTCTTTAACCTGTGGTAAACTCTTACCAATGTTCTGTACTCTTTCTTTCATAGTGTAGGTTCTCCCCTTCTCCCAATTTCTATCCCTCACAGGATGAAATTCTAGCCAGAAGCTTGTCTTACACACCAACATGTACTCATCTGCTAATTCTGCTGTCCTTCTCACTTCCTGAACTTTCTGTTCCTCCATGTGAATTCTTACCAGCTCTGGAAGTGAGTTTTTAAAACACGCACCCATCTATCAAAATGACTATCTTTAATTCTTTCAAACTCAACATAAGTCTGACCTGCTTCCTCCTTTGTGTTTCTAAACCGCTGTCTATATGCTTCTGGTACCAATTCATAAGCAGTTAACATAGCCTGTTTAACCTCTTCATAATCTCTTGACCCCCTCATCTGACAGCGTAGCAAATAGCTCACTAGCTCTGCCCACCAGTTTAGTTTGAACTAGAATTACCCATAAATCCTTGGACCACTCCACCTGCCAAGCCAATTTTTCAAAAGAAATAAAGAAGGCTTCAACATTTTTCTCATCAAAACGTGGCAGAGTTTTGACATACCAGTACCTTCTCTTTTAATCTCCATCCTGTTAACTTGACTTTGCTGACCAAGTTGCAATTTTTAAAGTTCAAATTCCCTCTCTTTTTGCTCAGCTAGAACCATCTCTCCCTTTTTTTCCTCTATCTCTCTCTCTCTTTGCTCAGCTAAGAACCTTCTCTCTCTCTCTTCCCTCTCTCTCTCTCTCTCTCTCTCTCTTCCCTCTCTCTCTGTTTATCTTCTAACTCTCTTTTCCTCATTTTTCTTCCTCTACTGTACTTCGCCGTTTCTCTGACACAACTAGTGTTTGAGTAACTCCCTTACAATTTCAGCTTTACTTTTCTCCTTTGCTAAACTCAAATCTAACTTATTAGCTAATTCTAAGAGTATGGCCTTTTTCTTTCCTTCTAAACTTTCTTGGAAAATTTGAGAATCATCTTCAAATCCCAGAACCTCTTTAGCAATTTTAAGAGCCATTTTTGTCACTATTAATTAAATCAAACACAAGTCACCGGAATTAAACAAATTGCTTCTCCTACGTTTTATTTAAAGATCTCGGACACTAACCTACAAGAGTTTATATCTGCTGACACTTTTCGTACTCCCAAATCTATTCAAATCTGTCTAAACCAGTTCAAATCCCAAATCTAAGACCCAAACTGTTCAAATTGCAGACAAAAGCCCCCCAAACTATTCAAATTCCAGTGATGAACCCCCCAAACTGTTATGACATAGGGTAAACCCTCCTTGTACTCCCAAAGCATCGGATTGTGTCATTGGGTTTCAATATTGTCAATATACTAAATTCAAACTTTTTGGGGTATGATTTAAACTAATTGGCTAAATTCAAATTTGTTTTGTTTCCAAGCAATCAGCTACCCTAGCTGCTGGACCAAGGATCACATTATATATTGTTCAAAACACTTGGTGCTGTCAGGTAGACATGCAAGCTTTTAACTCTCGTGAAGGTACAGTACACCCACCCACACCTTCATAACACATTCACAAAAGACATAGTGGATGGTGAGTCTCAGGGAGGCTATATTGATACTCCAGGATCTGTCATTGTAAAAGAGGAGGAGGGATTGGGTGTTTTAAAAAACACATGAAGGTAGACAAATCCTCAAGACCTGATGGGACTTATCACAGAACACTAAAGGTGTGGATGAGAAAATTGTTTAGGTTTTGTATGAATTTTTTATGTCCTGCTTAATCACAGGAGAGATCCAGAGGACTGAGAAATAGTCATAGAGTCATAGAGATGTATAGCACGGAAACAGACCCTTCGGTCCAACCCGTCCATGCTGACCAGATATCCCAACCCAATCTAGTCCCACCTGCCAGCACCCGGCCCATATCCCTCCAAACCCTTCCTATTCATATACCCGTCCAGATGCCTTTTAAATGTTGTAATTGTACCAGCCTCCACCACTTCCTTTGACAGCTCATTCCATACACGTACCACTCTCTGTGCGAAAATGTTGCCTCTTAGGTCTCTTTTATATCTTTCCCCTCTCACCCTAAACCTATGACCCTCTAGTTCTGGAATCCCTGATCCCAGGGAAAAGACTTTGTCTATTTATCCTATCCATGCCCCTCATAATTTTGTAAACTTCTACAAGATCACCCCTCAACTTCTGACACTCCAGGGAAAACAGCCCCAGCCTGTTCAGCCTCTCCTCATAGCTCCAATCCTCCAACCCTGGCAACATCTTTGTGACTCTTTTCTGAATCCTTTCAAGTCTCACAATATCTTTCCAAGAGGAAGGAGACCAAAATTTCACACAGTATTCCAACAGTGGCCTAACCAATGTCCTGTACAGCTGTAGCATGACCTCCCAACTCCTGTACTCAATGCTCTGACCAAAATAAGAAAGCATACCAAATGCCTTCATCACTATTCTATCTACCTGCGCCTGCACTTCAAGGTCTCTTTGTTTAACAACACTTCCTCGGTCCTTACCATTAAGTGTATAAGTCCTGCTAAGATTTGCTTTCCCAAAATACAGCATCTATCATTTATCTGAATTAAACTCCATCAGCCACTTCTCAGCCCATTGGTCCATCTGATCAAGGTCCTGTTGTAATCTGAGGTAATCTTCTTCGCTGTCCACTACACCTCCAATTTTGATGTCATCTGCAAACTTACTAACTGTACCTGTTATGCTCGCATCCAAATCATTTATGTAAATGACAAAAAGTAGAGGACCCAGCACCGATCCTTGTGGCACTCCACTGGTCACAGGCCTCCAGTCTGAAAAATAACCCTCCACCACCACCCTCTGTCTTCTACCTTTAAGCCTGTTCTGTATCCAAATGGCTAGTTCTCCCTGTATTCCATGAGATCTAACCTTGCTAATCAGTCTCCCATGGGGAACCTTGTCGAATGCCTTACTGAAGTCCATATAGATCCCATGTACTGCTCTGCCCTCATCAATCCTCTTTGTTACTACTTCAAAAAACTCAATCAAGTTTGTGAGACATGATTTCCCACGCACAGAGCCATGTTGACTATCCCGAATCAGTCCTTGCCTTTCCACATACATGTACATCCTGTCCCTCAGGATTCCCTCCAACAACTTGCCCACTACCAAGGTCAGGCTCACTGGTCTATAGTTCCCTGACTTGTCTTTACCGCCCTTCTTAAACAGTGGCACCACGTTTGCCAACCTCCAGTCTTCCGGCACCTCACTTGTGACTATCGATGATACAAATATCTCAGCAAGAGGCCCAGCAATCACTTCTCTAGCTTCCCACAGAGTTCTAGGGTACACCTGATCAGGTCCTGGGGATTTATCCACCTTCATGCGTTTTAAAACATCCAGCACTTCCTCCTCTGTAATATGGACATTTTGCAAAGTGTTACCATCTATTTTGCTACTTTCTATATCTTCCATATCCTTTTTCCACAGTAAATACTGATGCAAAATATTCATTTAGTATCTCTCCCATTTTCTGCGACTCCTCACAAAGGTGGGTCTTTGAGGGGCCCTATTCTCTTCGAGGAGAAAGTGAGGACTGCAGATGCTGGAGATCAGAGCTGAAAATGTGTTGCTAGAAAAGCGCAGCAGGTCAGGCAGCATCCAAGGAGCAGGAGAATCGACGTTTTGGGCATAAGCCCTTCTTCAGGAAGAAGGGCTTATGCCCGAAACGTCGAATCTCCTGTTCCTTGGATGCTGCCTGACATGCTGCGCTTTTCCAGCAACACATTTTCGGGCCCTATTCTCTCCCTAGTTACCCTTTTGTCCTTAATGTATTTGTAAAAACCCTTTGGATTCTTCTTAACTCTATGTGCCAAAGCTATTTCTTGTCCCCTTTTTGCCCTCTTGATTTCCCTCTTAACTATACACCTTTACACTCTTCTAAGGATTCACTCGATCTATCCTGTCTATACCTTTCATATGCTTCCTTCTTTTTCTTAACCAAACCCTCAATTTCTTCAGTCTTCCAGCATTCTCTGTACCTACCAGCCTTTCCTTTCACCCTGACAGGAATACACTGTCTCTGGATTCTCATTATCTCATTTCTGAAAGCTTCCCATTTTTCAGCCGTCCCTTTACCTGCAAACATCTGCCCCCAATCAGCTTTTGAAAGTTCTTGCCTAATACCATCAAAATTGGCCTTTCTCCAATTTAGAACTTCAACTTTTAGACCTGGTCAATCGTTTTCCATCACTATTTTAAAACTAATAGAATTATGGTCGCTGGCCCCAAAGTGCTCCCTCACTGACACCTCAGTCACCTGCACTGCCTTATTTCCCAAGAGTAGGTCAGGTTTTGCACCTTCTCTAGTAAGTCCATCCACATACTGAATCAGAAAATTGTTTTCTGCACACTTAACAAATTCCTCTCCATCTAAACCCTTAACACTATTGTAGTCCCAGTCTATGTTTGGAAAGTTAAAATCCCCTACCATAACCACCCTATTATTCTTACAGATAGCTGCGATCTCCTTACAAGTTTGTTTCTCAATTTCCCTCTGACTACTAGGAGGTCTATAATACAATCCCAATAAGGTGATCATCCCTTTCTTATATCTCAGTTCCACCCAAATAACTTCCCTGGATGTATTTCCAGGAATATCCTCCCTCAGCACAGCTGTAATACTATCCCTTATCAAAAATGCCACTCCCCCTCCTCTCTTGCCTCCCTTTCTATCCTTCTTGTAGCATTTGTATCCTGGAGCATTAAGCTGCCAGTCCTGCCCATCCCTGAGCCATGTTTCTGTAATTGCTATGATATCCCACTCCCATGTTCCTAACCATGCCCTGAGTTCATTTGCTTTCCCCGTTAGGCCCCTTGCATTGAAATAAATGCAGTTTAATTTATTAGTCCTACCTTTCCCTGCCTGCCCTGACTGTTTTACTTGCTTCTGTTCTCAACTGTATCAGTCTCAGAATGATCTCTTTCCTCACTATCTCCCTGGGTCCCCCCCCCACTTTAGTAGTTTAAATCCTCCCGAGCAGCTCTCGCAAATCCCCCTGCCGGTATATTAGTCCCTTTCCAATTTAGGTGCAATCCGTCCTTCTTGTACAGGTCACTTCTACCCCAAAAGAGATTCCAATGGTCCAATGTTATTCCTTTGTTTAAGAAGGGCAACAGGGATAATCCAGGAAATTACAGGCCAACGGGATTGTGTCAGTGGTAGGGAAATTGTTGGAGAGGATTCTCACATTTGGAAAACTATGGACTTATTACTGACAGGCAGCATGACTTTGTGTGGGGAAGGTCATGTCTCTCAAATTAGATTTTTTTGAACAAGTGACAAAGCTGATTGTATTGAATTGAATTCATTGTCACGCATACCGAGGCACAGTAAAAAGCATGAGGACAGGGTGGTAGATGTTGTCTACATGGACTTCAGCAAGGCCTTTGACAAGGTCCCCCGTGGCAGGCTGATACAAAAGGTGAAGTCACATAGGATCCACAGAGAGCTGGTATGATGGATACAGAAGTGGCTTTGAGAGTAAGGGTGGAAGGGTGTTCTTCTGACTGGAGGTCTGTGACCATTAGTGTACCCGGGGATCAACGATGGCACCCCTGTTGTTGTAATATTTATATATATCTAGGAGAATGTAGATGACATAAAGATTGGGGGAACAGTGGATAGTGAGGAGGATTGCCAAAGAATACAGCAGGAGATAGGTAGGCTGGAGACTTGAGTAGAGACATAGCAGATGGAGTTTAATCTGGACAAATCTTTGGTGATCCATTTTGGAAGATCTAGGGCTGGAGGGAGGTATTCATTAAAAGGCAGAACTTACAGCAGCATCAACATAGAGAGGGACCTAGGCATACAGTCCACAGTTCCCTGAAACACAGGTGGATAAAGTGGTCTATAAGATGTGTGGCATGCTTGTCTTCATCAGTCAGGACATGGAGTATAAAGATTGGCAAGTCATGTTGCAGCTGTTAGGAGGGCTTTAGTCAGGCCACCTTTGGGAACTTTGTGTACAGTTCTGGTTGCCACACGACCAGAAGAATGTGGAGGCTTTGGAACATGTATGGAAACAGTTTGCCAGAATGTTGCCTGGTTTGGAGGGGATTAGCTATGAGAAGAGATGGGCAAACTTGGTTTGTCTTCACTTGAATGTCGAAGGGTGAGGGGCAGTTTGATAGACGTTTCCAAAATTATGAGAGACATGGGTAAGAATGGATAGTTGGGGTCTTTTTCCCAGGATAGAATGATAGAATGGATAGTTGGGTCTTTTTCCCAGGATTGAATGATAGAATGGATAGTTGGGGTCTTTTTCCCAGGATAGAATGATAGAATGGATAGTCAGGGTCTTTTTCCCAGGATAGAATGATAGAATGGATAGTCAGGGTCTTTTTCCCAGAATAGAATGATAGTTGGAGTCTTTTTCCCAGAACAGAATGATAGAATGGATAGTCGGGGTCTTTTTCTCAGGACAGAATGATAGAATGGATAGTCAGGGTCTTTTTCCCAGAATAGAATGATAGAATGGATAGTCAGGGTCTTTTTCCCAGGATAGAATGATAGAATGGATAGTCAGGGTCTTTTTCCCAGGATAGAATGATAGAATGGATAGTCAGGGTCTTTTTCCCAGAATAGAATGATAGAATGGATAGTCGGGGTCTTTTTCCCAGGATAGAATGATAGAATGGATAGTCGGGGTCTTTTTCCCAGGATAGAATGATAGAATGGATAGTCGGGGTCTTTTTCCCAAGATAGAATGATAGAATGGATAGTCGGGGTCTTTTTCCCAGGATAGAATGATAGAATGGATAGTCGGGGTCTTTTTCCCAGGATAGAATGATAGAATGGATAGTCGGGGTCTTTTTCCCAGGATAGAATGATAGAATGGATAGTCGGGGTCTTTGCAAGGTTTGTGAAGGTTTGTAGCTCAGGTTGAGGTTTAGGGTGTAGGTTTGCTCGCTGAGCTGTAGGTTTGATATCCAGACGTTTCATTACCTGGCTAGGTAACATCATCAGTGGCGACCTCCAAGTGAAGTGAAGCTGTTGTCTCTTGCTTTCTATTTATATGTTTGTCCTGGATGGGGTTCCTGGGGTTTGTGGTGATGTCATTTCCTGTTTGTTTTCTGAGGGGTTGATAGATGGCATCTAGATCTATGTGCTTGTTTATGGCAAGTTGGGGTCTTTTAGAAATGACAATGGGTAGGGGTCATAGGTTTAAGGTGAGAGGGGGTAAGTCTGAAGGAGATGTGAGAGGTGAGGTTTTTTACACAGAGGGTGGTATGTGACTGGAATGTGCTACCAGAGAAGGTGGTGGGAGAGGCTGATACAATAGCAACGTTTAAATGGTGTTTGGACAGATACATGACTAGGCAGGGATTAGAGGGTGGGTGATAGGGCCTGTTCCTGTGCTGTACTGCTCTTTATTGTTGTTTATAATTTGCTTGAAGTAAATAAGAGAATAAAACAGCCAAGTGCAGCAATATTACAGCAATTTTAGTTCCCATTGTAGTTTGGATGAAGCTTACTCAGAATGCTGAGTATTCAGTGCAGAATGGAAACAACAGGAAAAACTCCAACCTTGCAAATTTCTGTCACTTCAATGTACTCTCAGTCACCAGCAAGTGAGGACAGTAACCTGCTGATTGATACTCAGTTCAGCTTCCAACAGGTAACCTCTGCTGTAGTTTAGTTTGGTTCCATTGTGGAATGAATAGCTGAACTCCAGAGGTGCTCAGTTCAGCATCAGAAGAAAGTGAGGGCTGCAGGTGCTGAAGAGTCAGAGTCGAAAAGTATGGTGCTGGAAAAGCACAGCATCCAAGGAGCATAAGAGTCAACGTTTCGGGCATAAGCCCTTCATCATTCCTGACCCAGGGCTTATGCCCAAAACGTCAACATTCCTGCTCCTCGGTTGCTGCCTGACCTGCTGTGCTTTTCCAGCACCACACTTTTCAACTCTGTTAGTCATTGGCCAGTCTGAGTAAAACTGGAGGGATAAGAGGACAATTCTGTGCTGATTGAAGTCATGACGAGTAAAGAAAGATGGTTGTGGTTATTGGCAGCCAATCACGGTATTCCTCGGGTCCCAACAATTTACAATCTAAATTAATGATTTTGATGTGGAGATACAAATTACTCGAGCTAAGTTAACAGATAAGATACAGTAGGTGGGAAAGTAAGTTGCAGTCAAGAAATAAGAAATTCATAGATTAGCTGAATGGGCTAAAATTGAGCAGATGAAGTTTAACCTGGATAAGTATGAGATTATCTATTTTAGTCAGAAGAGCAGGAAAGTAACTTATTCTCCAAACGGAAAGAACTTTCAGAGTGCTTTGGTGTAGAGGAATCTAGGTATCCTTGTACATGAATCACAGAAAACTAGTCTGCTCACTGATAATTGCACTATGTTCAGAACATCTCATTAAAAAGAAACCCAATGGAGCTGTTTGAAAGAAGACTGAGAGCCCTGGGGCCCTTGCCAATGATCACCATTCAGAATAGTCATCATCATATTGCCGTTTGTTGGATCTTGCTGTGTTGCAAGTTGGCAGTCATGTTTTCAGTATTTCAGCAGTGCTTGGGGCCATGGAATGTGCTGTGTAGATGCAAAGGGCTTTCTGAGAATGTTTGTGTGTCAGTCAGTTGTAAGGTAGTGTTCCCATCCACTCCATGATGACTTTGAATGATGAATATAATGTGGATAATTGCAACTTTTTACTTATCCACAGGAAAAACTTTTATTGCGAGCCGTGGATGCATTTCACAAGATCAATGCCAGAAAACCAATATTGGGGAGTTTGCTGGAATAAGAGTTTCCTTGAAAACATTGTGTTGTGACAAACAGTTATGTAATAGAAGCATGGAGCTGAGAACCTCACTGACAATGGGCTCTGTGTTGGTGTTTGGATGGTTAATATGTTTTCTGTAGATGCGGTGCCTTGTGTATAGTTATTTTAGAGATTGCCCATTAGCAAGCACTGTGAAAGTTAAAATGTGTCCATGAAGAAACTCAGCAAAAAAAATCAAGTACCATAACATAATGAGGGACAGCCCACCACAGGGTCCCTTCGGTATTTGTTATATTCCTGTTGACATAGACAGCTAGCTCATCCAATTTGAAAAATAAATCACAGAGCACCTTGAAACTTCACAAGTTTTAGGTGCAGCTGTGATACCCTGAATGCATAGAAAAATTCTTAAATACACTTTAGTGTACATTATATGTGCTTTTTACTCATCATAACTCTACATAGTGTCTTACTTTAAAACTCACGAGTGACATGACCAATAATTAGAACCCTTCCTCAAACTTTTACTAGTTAGTGTTCAATGTTTAGCAGTTCTGCTTGCTCTATCTCATTCTCAGAAGCACTCAGAGTGTAGTGACAAATGTGAGTTTCGCCAGTAAACAGAAAGTGTAAAGGAAGTGTTTCTCAACTTTAAAGAGAAATGCTTTCCTGGCCTCCAATTTCTGGGGACAGAAATTCTCCTTAAATGCTAGTTGTGTGGCACTCTGGTCCATATGATCATGTGAAATTCCTTTGTGGACCATCTTTTGCAAACTTGTTTCTATGCCATCTTTAAAATAGCATGCAGTGAAAATTTCATTCTGGAGTGAAGTAGTCCATGGTTGAACAGAGACCAACAGATTTTTCTCAGACTCAGAAGAAATCACCATAAGTAAGAGTATAAAGCAATTACGCGGTCCCCTGTCTCCAGCTAATGGATTTCCAGGATTCCTAATGGAGGAGAATTTAGACCTGATGGAGACTGCCTCTTTTTCCCATTCATTATTATAAGTTTTACAGAGGCATCAATGAGTACAAGAACAAGGAAACAGCCCAGGAAGCTACTCACTAGCATTTGCTTAAACTTTGGTCCTGTCTGATGACAAAGAATTTTAATTAAGTATTTTTTTACAAAGTGGAGTTGGTTTTCAGCTCTCCAGCTAAGGGCCAGATATTCGAGTTTAACTTTGAAGGTCTTGAGATACTTCAGAAGGAGCTGAAAAACCCCTAACTGGATAATTTAGCTCTGCTTGCAATTTGCTGTTTCTTATCTACATGAAGGTATGCTTAACTCTTTCACTCAGTTCACTCAAACTGCTTGTTATATGAAAGTTAAAAGTTCCACAATACCAGGTTATAGTCCAACAGGTTTATGTGCAAACACTAGCTTTCAGAGCACTGCTTCCTCATCAGGTAGCTAGTGGGGCAGGATCATAAGACAGAATTTATAGCAAAAGATCACAGTGTCGTGCAATTAAAACAATGTTCAATATTTCATTTTAATCACATGACACTATGATCTTCTGCAATAAATTCTGTATCTTATGATTCTGCCCCAATAGTTACCTGATGAAAGGGCAGCGGTCTGAAAGCTAGTGCTTCCAAATAAAGCTGTTGGACTATAACCTAGTGTTGTGGGATTTTTAACTGTCCACCCCAGTCCAACACCAGCTCATCCACGTCATGTTATATAGAAACAACTGATAGAGCTGAGGCAAGTACAGCCAGATGGTACCATTTGAAAATGTCTTTCTGTGATTTCTGCTAATTGTACATAAAACTCCTTCATTTAAAGATTAACAACTCTTTGTAGTGGTTGAGTATTAGAACATTTCAGGAACACAGTTCAAAGTTAAGGACAACTTGGTTTGAAGATCTTGAGTACCAAGGAACATGATGGGCAGGTCCATCCACAGTCTGCTATGGTCTGGATTCTGTCCTTTGTAACTTATCCATCAGGTAGCAGGTTGCTGAATCTTCCATTCAGCGCCAGCTGTATTTTCCTTCCAAACATTCCCACCTTTTCCAGAGGCAAACAGCCTCATTGTCTCGCTAACGTTGGTAGCTGCCTGTTAATTGCCCATGTGCTTTCTAGGTGTAGCACGACACTGTTTTAACTTGCCCTGCTACTACTCGGTTGGCAGCTCTTACATACCCTTTCATGTAACCCATCACCCAAAGTATGGGAGCTACATGAGACTCACTTGATAATTCAATAATTTTTGTGTTTCTGTCCCTATTTATCAGTGTAAAACAAGATCTGTAGACTCACAGAGAATACCCTTTTCTGATGAAGACACTCAGAATTTTACAGTCAAATTCAGTTTGAAGACCTCACAATATTATTTAGGATTGTCAAAACATTAGCAAACATACTTTTCCCTCATCTGGAGAAAACAATTTCTTTTTCCTGTCATATTTTCTAGTTGAAACAACTTTTTGATGGAAAATTATTCTATTAAACTAGAGAAAGTGTTTTAGTTTGACTTGTCTTATTGGTATTCCTTTGTGTCCCTCTCCAGTTGACAGTATGTGTATGTTGTTATGGCTGTGATGGAAGAATGGGCTGATAATTAAACCTTGCTCTTCCACCTGGCACAGTGTTTGTCTCAATCTGTTACCAAAATGGTCACTCCTAGTCTTTTGTGTTCCTGTCTAGAATACAAGAAATGCCCACCCAGGCCTCTTTAACAAACTCTAAATAACTTGTTTACTATAAACAAAAAAAAGTCCTGAAGAAAGTGGCAGCTACTAATTAAAACCTAAAATCTAATCCAGAGCTAAGACTGTGTCTCCCCACTCTCACCGTCAGCCACACTCACATGATAAGCAAACAAGTTTCTGCAGAGATAATGGGCTTTTAAAAAAAAGACAAACAGGAAAAGCCAGTCCCTGCGGGCCAAGGATGTGAAAACAAAGATAGATTCATAGAGTCATACAGCACAGAAATAGACTCTTCAGCCCAACCAATCGGTGCTGATCATAATCCCAAACTAAACCAGTCCCACCTGCCCTGCTCCTGGCCCATATCCCTCCAAACCTTTCCTATCCATGTCCTTATCCAAATATCTTTACACATTGTAACTGTGTCCACATCCACCACTTCCTCTGGAAGTTCATTCCACAAACGAACCACACTCTGTAAAAATAATTTGCCCTTCATGTCTTTTTAAATCTTTCTCCTCTCACTTTAAAAAAAAACCCTAGGTTTGAAAACCCCACCCCAGGGAAATGACATCTGCCATTCAGGTTATCTATAGGAGGGAGTCGGAAGGGGAATTGAAATGGGCGGTGACTGGGAGGGCCGGTCGGTCCCTGCAGGTCCAGCTGAGATGCTCGGTGAAAAGTTCCCTAAGTTCATGTTCGGTCTCCCTGATGTAGAGAAGACCACATCGGGAGCAGCCGATGCAGTAAATTAGGTTGGAGGAGAGGCAGGTGAACCTCTGTCTCACCTGGAAGGACTGTTTGGGGCCCAGGATGGAGGTGAGGGGTGGTGGGTGTACTGGCAGGTTTTGAATCTTTTCTGGTTGCAGGGGAAGATACCTGGGCGTTCAATAGCATGAACCAAGGACTATTGGAGGGAACAGTCCATGCAGAAGGCGGAGAGGGGTGGGAAGGGGAAGATGTGCTTGGTGATGGGGTCTAGTTGGAGTTGAGGATGATGTGTTGGATGCGGAGACTGGTGGGGTGGTAGATGAGGACAAGGGGAACTCTGTCTTTATTGCATTGGGGGGGAGGTTTAGAGCGGTGGAATGGGGAATGGTGATGGTGTGGTGGAGGGTTATCTGGATGACAGAGGGAGGAAAAGCATGTTCTTCAAAATAGGTGGGCATCTGGGATGCTTGCAGGTGGAATATCTCCTCATCCGAGCGGAGGCGGAGGGATTGGGAGAATGAGATAGAGTTCTTAATCAGTTTATCTATACCCCTCATGATTTTGTAAACCTCTGTACAGTCAACCCTCAACCTCCTACACTTCAGTCGAAAAAGTCCCAACCTATCCAGCCTCGCCTTATATTTCCTGAATCCTCTTCAGCTTAATAATATCCTTTCTGTAGCAGGGAGACCAGAACTGGACCCAGTGCTCCAGAAGAGGCGTGACTAATGTCCCGTACAGCCTCATCATGGCATCTTAACTCCTGTACTTAAAGGTCTGAGCAATGAAGGCTAGCATGCTAAACACCTTCTTCACCACTAGATAGAATGAGATGGCTTCTTCCATCCTGCTTCCTGGTCTGGACAAATCTATATCCAAATTGCAAGAGTTAGGCAGAGTTATTTTGACAAGTGGATACAAGTGTTAGGTCTTCCATCACTCTCATAAGCTTGAAAGGGGTAGAAACTAGGAGAGGGAAAGAATGGCAAGGTAGCCAAGGTAGGGAGGTCAAGGGTTACGGGGGGAAAAGGCGGGAGAATGGGGTTGAGAAACAAATCAGCCATGATCGAATGGCAGAGTAACCTCGATGGGCTGAACAGCCTAATATAGCTCCTGGATTGTATGGTCTGGTGGGAGGCTGGGAATGCCCCAAGGTTTCCTCCTCAGATCCAAACGGAAAGTTCTGAGGGTGGCGGTGAAAATGGGAACCAGAGATGTTTCCACTGTAACAGGAGGGACACATTCCCAACTTCAGAATAAGGGAAACTGATGGGATTTATTGGCGCTTGTAAGAATGAGTCTGAAAAGGAAACTCAGAAGGAGAAGGCTACAGCTGAGATTGTAGCTTTAACTACAACCAAGAGACCAGAGGGAAACTGTGCTGTGAATGCAGGTGCAGGACAGAAGGTAGATGAGACATGTGAAGGTCTTTTATCTCCTGGGAAGGCTTCCCCTTTATTCTTCTAAATAGACATCCAAGGTTATAACTGAAGGATAGACGGGCTGGAGAAGGGTTTAATTTCCTCTCCAGAGAGTTCAATGAAAGCTAAAGTGTTGGGAACATGGGAGAGGTGGAGAGTATAACCCAGTGCCATTGTATAAAGTCTAGTTGGAGAGTGACCTTCTGTTGGGACTAGGCAGTCAGGGTAGTTAAGGAATGACCTGTGACGGAGTTGATTTACTCCCAGTGAATGGTTTGGCAGGAGTGAAGGTTGGGTAAAGAGATGGAGCATTTACAGGAACAAAGTATTTTTCCACTGTGTGTGGTGACCAGAACAATAACTAAGCCAGGTACATCACCAGAGCTCACAGTAACACCACAAGCAGATGTTCAGAGAGCTGAAGCTAGATTTTTAAAGATTGAGGACAAATCAGCAGATGTGCCTGACTTGTCTTTTGTCATTCCTAATGAAGGGCTTTTGCCCGAAATGTCGATTTCGCTGCTCCTTGGATGCTGCCTGACCTGCTGTGCTCTTCCAGCACCACTGATCCAGAAAAGGGTCTATTTACCCTGTCCTTGCCCCTCCAACCCTGTCAACATCCTTGTAAATCTTTTCTGAACCCTTTCAAGTTTCACAACATCTTTCCAATAGGAAGGAGACCAGAATTGCACACAATATTCCAACAGTGGCCTACCCAATGTCCTGTACAGCTGCAACATGACCTCCCAATACTCTGACCAATAAAGGAAAGCATACCAAACGCCTTCTTCACTATCCTATCTACCTGCGACTCCACTTTCAAGGAGCTATGAACCTGCACTCCAAGGTCTTTTTGTTCAGCAACACTCTCTAGGACCTTACCATTAAGTGTATAAGTCCCGCTAAGATTTGCTTTCCCAAAATGCAGCACCTCGCATTTATCTGAATTAAACTCCATCTGCCACTTCTCAGCCCATTGGCCCAAGTGATCAAGATCCTGTTGTAATCTGAGGTAACCCTCTTCGCTGTCCACTACACCTCCAATTTTGGTGTCATCTGCAAACTTACTAACTGTACTTCTTATGCTCGCATCCAAATCATTTATATAAATGGCAAAAAGTAGTGGACCCAGCACCGATCCTTGTGGCACTCCACTCGTCGCAGGCCTCCAGTCTGAAAAACAACCCTCCACCACCACCCTCTGTCTTCTACTTTTGAGCCAGTTCTGTATCCAAATGGCTAGTTCTCCCTGTATTCCATGAGATCTAACCTTGCTAATCAGTCTCCCATGGGGAACCTTGTCGAACGCCTTACTGAAGTCCATATAGATCCCATGTACTGCTCTGCCCTCTGTGATATGATCACACTGGAGAGGCTGCAGGGGAGGTTCACCAGAATGCTGCCAGGGCTGGAGGTAAGGTTAGCAGAGAGGCTGGGCTTGTTTAGCCTGAAGCAGGAGAAGAGTTGTGAGGGGACCTGATAGAGGTGAGGGGACCTGATAGAGGTGAGGGGACCTGATAGAGGTGTGAGGGGACCTGATAGAGGTGTGAGGGGACCTGATAGAGGTATGAGGGGACCTGATAGAGGTGAATAGGACAACAAAGGACAAAAATAGACTAGATGAGAAAGTGTATTTTGTCCATGAGTGCAGGGGTCAATAACCAGGGCGTATAGATTGAAGGTAAGGGGTATCGGGCTCCGAGGGGAGTTGAGGAGCCCCTTTTTTAATCTTAGAGTCTGGAAGTTTGTGTGAAACTGGGGCAGTATTGAGACCTTCGATTGCATTTCTCTAACCTCCAGGTTGTTGGGCCAAGAGCTGAAAGGCAGGGTGGGTCTAAAGCTGGGTGTTTGTGGTCTGAATGGCCTCCTCCTGTGCTGTAAACCATAGTGAGAGGCACGAGGTGCTGCTGGTAATGTCCCTGGGCCGGGAATTCAGGGCTAATCCTCCAGGGACAATGTGGGTTCAGGTACTGCTGGGGGTTGAGGTTCAAATCAGGATTTGTTAATCAAATGGAAATCTGCAACTGAATCTATCTGAAAGGGTAGCTGCTGCTAATTCTCATATTAAAAAAAACAGTTTGCTCCGTTAATGTCCTTTCGTGAAGGAAATGTGTTGGTCTGTGCGGGACTCCAGGCATATGACTGCCCTCTGAGTGTCCCCTGTGAGATGGAAGGGTAATTGGGGGTGGGCACGAAATGCATTCCGTCAGTGAATTAAAACAAAAAAAAGATGTGAGCCCTGGGTGGGGTACAGGAAGACAGCAGCCTCACCTTGAAAGTTGTCTTTCAGGTGACCACGAAGGGGCAAGGTGCTTGAATCCTGCAGGTGTCAAATTAAAAAGCACTGCTTTCATTACTAACCCTAAATCAAGACTTGTCCTCACCTGCATGTCACAGAAAGCCTGCAGAGGCATTGTCGATGGTTCAGAAAACACATACAACAACAGCAATTCTCAATCAATCTCAGAAACAGACAATTCTGAGCACTCAGAAACAGGCCATTAGGCCCGTTGTGTCTGTGCTAGCAGTCTGTATGATCGTCTTAATGAGAGCCATCGCCCCTCAACTTACAACTTGCACATTCATCCTCTTCAGAAACACTTGTGAGTGAACCGACCTCCCCCCACACTCTCAGACAGTACACTCCAGACCCTAACCCCTCGAGTGACCCTCCCCCTCCCCCACACTCTCAGACAGTACACCCCAGACCCTAATCCCTCGGGTGACCCTCCCTCCCCCACACTCTCAGACAGTACACCCCAGACCCTAACTCGAGTGACCCTCCCCCTCCTCCCACACTCTCAGACAGTACACCCCAGACCCTAACCCCTCGGGTGACCCTCCCTCCCCCACACTCTCAGACAGTACATTCCAGACCCTAACCCCTCGAGTGACCCTCCCCCTCCCTCCACACTCTCAGACAGTACACCCCAGACCCTAACCCCCCGAGTGACCCTCCCCCTCCCCCCACACTCTCAGACAGTACACCCCAGACCCTAACCCCTTGGGTGACCCTCCCCCTCCCCCCACACTCTCAGACACTACACCCCAGACCCTAACCCCTTGGGTGAGCCTCCCCCTCTCCCCACACTCTCAGACAGTACACCCCAGACCCTAACCCCTTGGGTGACCCTCCCCCTCCCCCCACACTCTCAGACAGTACACCCCAGACCCTAACCCCCCGAGTGACCCTCCCCCTCCCCCCACACTCTCAGACAGTACACCCCAGACCCTAACCCCTTGGGTGACCCTCCCCCTCCCCCCACACTCTCAGACAGTACACCCCAGACCCTAACCCCTCGGGTGACCCTCCCCCTCCTCCCACACTCTCAGACAGTACACCCCAGACCCTAACCCCTCGAGTGACCCTCCCCCTCTCCCCCCACACTCTCAGACAGTACACCCCAGACCCTAACCCCTGGAGTGACCCTCCCCCTCCCCCCACACTCTCAGACAGTACACCCCAGGCCCTAACCCCTCGGGTGACCCTCCTCCCCCCACACTCACAGACAGTACACCCCAGACCCTAACCCCTTGGGTGAGCCTCCCCCTCTCCCCACACTCTCAGACAGTACACCCCAGACCCTAACCCCTTGGGTGACCCTCCCCCTCCCCCCACACTCTCAGACAGTACACCCCAGACCCTAACCCCCCGAGTGACCCTCCCCCTCCCCCCACACTCTCAGACAGTACACCCCAGACCCTAACCCCTTGGGTGACCCTCCCCCTCCCCCCACACTCTCAGACAGTACACCCCAGACCCTAACCCCTCGGGTGACCCTCCCCCTCCTCCCACACTCTCAGACAGTACACCCCAGACCCTAACCCCTTGGGTGACCCTCCCCCTCCCCCCACACTCTCAGACAGTACACCCCAGACCCTAACCCCTGGAGTGACCCTCCCCCTCCCCCCACACTCTCAGACAGTACACCCCAGACCCTAACCCCTCGAGTGACCCTCCCCCTCCCCCCACACTCTCAGACAGTACACCCCAGACCCTAACCCCTCGAGTGACCATCTGTATTCTGGCTCAGCTTTACCCTCAGCCCGTGCCTGCTTGGATGAGTGCCTGGTCATTTCTGTGCTGGAGATGTGCTGTTCCTAGCCATGGCTGCTTGCTGAGCTGTCGGGCTGGTACATGCTGAAACCATTTCTCTCACATCATGCTTGGCCTAATCCAGGCCCCTCAACCGAGTTACCTGCACCGGGCGTAGTGCAGGTAACCCAGTGCTGCCCCCGTCTCAACGCCAGTCTCTGGAACAACCTCCCCCCGGGCCCAGTGCCCAAGGTTTTGTGCGTTATTTGTCAGAAGTTTGTTGGCCTGCTGTTCGGCTGGGTGACACGCAAGTGGGCATTTTGTCAAGACTGTCACCTGTTCGAACACGTCCTGCAAATGAAGTCATTCGGGGAATGGGTTGGGTAAAAAATAGGAAGATGTGTTGCTCAGAAAGCCCTGGAAACCCTCCAAGTACATGACAAACAGCCGTGTCCAAACAGTCTCTCAGGAACCGACAAAGACGTTGGAAGTAACCAGACCCCTCTGACAGTCCGCGTGGAATTGAGGTTCCCTCTGTCAGTCCTGATCTACTCACTGACTCTCAGTTTAAACTCAGCACCAGTCCTATCTCTCTCTCTGTCTCTGTCTCTCTCCAAGGAGAGATTAACCCCTTGATCTGGTAAAACCGCAGCAATTTTACCTATACGCTTCGGAACCGTGGCTGTAAAGGACTTTGCACCATCCCGGCAGCTGGGCAGGGTGCTATACAAATGCAGCTTCTTTAGGGGCTACCCTTCCTCATTCGAGGAGGGATGCAGTTGCCCTGGAGACAGTTCAGTTGTTGTAAAATCCCAGCCCCTGGGTCACTGATGTCCTCCAGGGAAGGGCCTCAGCCATCCTTGTCCGGGTCTGGCCTACACCTGACTCTCGGGCAACAGCGATGGAGTCATCTCTACAATGCCCTGTGAAATCACCGAGCAGGGCACACAGCTGGAGGGAGGGCAGCTCAAGATGGAGTTTAGCCAGCGAGTGTTCACAAGTGACAATGGAGGAAGTTAAACAAGCTGGTTCAGGGGTTAGCACTGTTGCCTCCCAGCACCAGGGAGCCGGGTTCGATCCCACCCTCGAGTGACTGTCTGTGTGCAGTTTGCACATTCTCCTTGTGTCTGCGTGGGTTTCCTCCGGGTGCTCCAGTTTCCTCCCATAGTCTAAAGATATGCAGGTTTAGGGTGGATTGGCCATGGGAACTTGTTCAGAGATGTCGGTGTTTTGTCTGTCTAACTCTGTGTGTGTCTCTCTCTCTCTCTCTGGTGAGACCTGGGTACGATTCCACCCTCAGGTGACTCTCTGTGTGGAGTTTGCACATTCTCCCTGTGTCTGCGTGGGTTTCCTCCGGGTGCTCCGGTTTCCTCCCACAGTCCAAAGATGTGCAGGTGAGGGGAATGGGCCATGAGAAATTGCCCCTGGTGTTAGGTGCATTAGTCAGCGGGAAATGGGTCTGGGTGGGTTACTCTACAGAGGGTTGATGTGGACCTGTCTCCACACTGTAGGGATTCTAATCTGATTTAATGTGTAGGTTAGTGTATTAGCCATGATGGTTGTGGAGTTATGGGAGACGGGTCTCGGGAGGAGATGGAAATTGTCCCATTCTGTCCAGGGGTGAGCAGGTTAGGTGCATTAGTCAGGGGTAAATGTACAGTAATAGGGTAAGGGAATGGGTCTGAAGTGGGATACTCTTTGGTGGGTCGGTATGGACTTGTTGGGCCTTATGGCCTGTTCCCACACTGTCGGGATTCTCTGTTCTAATGTAAAACAAAATGGAGAATTAACTCAGTTGTTAGCGAGTGAAATGTTAACGTTGTGGCCAGTTTTCATCATTGTCATGTGAGCTGGAAACTCCTTGCTACACCACAGCAGCAAGACGCTGAAGGAAGAAATGGGGAGGTGGACACTGGGGGGAAGAGAGAGAGAGAGAGACAGAGAGAAAAATACCATCAGTTTGTCAACACACTGGTAGTTTATTGAATGGTAACAGGTTACAATTTGGTACAAACTTCCCAAACAGGCCTCATGTAGATACAATGGAAAGTACAGGGTGAGGAGTCTCCCGTGACATTAACATTCTCGACCAACTCGGCACTTTCATGGCCTCCTCCAGACTCAACCGTGGGGGTGGGTTGGACGCTTTCACATCCTAGCCAGCTCCTGGGCACCAGGTGCCAGTGTTGGCTCTGCCATCGATATCTCCTGTCAACCCCTCCACTTCCAGTCTGCTCCACCAGCACACGCCTTCCCCAGCTTTCATCCCTTGAGAAGGTGGGGGTGAGCTGCATTTACTGCCCCTGTCCCTAGTTGCCCCCTTGAGAAGGTGGGGGTGAGCTGCATTTCCTGCCCCTGTCCCTAGTTGCCCCCTTGAGAAGGTGGGGATGGGCTGCATTTCCTGCCCCTGTCCCTAGTTGCCCCCTTGAGAAGGTGGGGATGGGCTGCATTTCCTGCCCCTGTCCCTAGTTGCCCCCCCTTGAGAAGGTGGGGGTGAGCTGCTTCCTTGAACCGCTGCAGTCCATGTGCTGTGGGTAGACCCTTAAGGAGGCAAGCACGCCACCATTGTTGTGAGTTACCCCATGGAGGGGGTAGATGGGGAGATGTTAGCAGGGAACACTAGCGATGTTGCTCATTGGCAGTTACCCCTTCACGGTGGACCCTGAGGAAGAGATCTGTGCCTGGTGTAGGGTTGGCATCTGATGCGAGCTGTGAGCTGGTTTCTGCATGGGTCCCACCATCAACACCCCCACCTCACACCCCACCCCCCACCCCCGCCAACAAATAACAGCCCAGCCTCCCCCACACACACCCTCTGCTGCTTCCCCTCTCCAAAACCCCGTCGCACAAGATGGCACGGAGCGGGGAGTGGGCAAGCCCATGTTTTGTACCTGAGGTGTGTTTGTTAGCTCCCCTGTCATCTCTCAGAGTTGTTCCACAATCCTAGCCCTGCTCAGGGGGAAACAGAAAAACCACCAGCTCACCATTACCAAGTACACAATCATTCGTAAAAACAGAAATGACTGGCTGGAAAGTGGGTTGAGCATTTGCCTGGGACCCTTTCCCAGTCAGAAATAGAACTATAGAGCCAAGAGAAAAAGGAATTTAATTCTTAAATCAAGTTATCATCAATCGAGAAATCATTGTGAACTGACAGAAGGGTTATGTAACCCTCCCTTTCCTCCCCCTCCTCCCACTAATCCAGCCAGACAGAGTCACTTGCAGTCTCCCCCCACCCACACCCACACCAACACCTACCTCCCCTGCCCCTGACATGCATACATGTGCACATGCACACACTCACCCACATACTCAAATTCACACATGCAGACACACACACACAAACACAAACACATGCACACACTCACCCACATACTCAGATTCACACACACACACACGCACAAACACAAACACATGCACACACTCACCCACATACTCAGATTCACACACACACACACGCACAAACACAAACACATGCGCACACTCACCCACATACTCAGATTCACACATGCAGACACACACACACTCAGACTCACACACACACACGCACAAACACAAACACATGCACACACAAACACACACTCAGATTCACACACACACTCTGTCTCTCACACACACACACATTCATACGCAAACACACAGATTCACACACACATAAACACACATTCATCCGCACACACACTCACACAGATTCACACGCACACAAACACACATTCATACACAAAAACTCTCACACACAAACACATTCATACACACATACACTCAAAAATACATGCACATTAACAAATAAACACACACATACACACTCACACATTCACACACTCATACATGCACATTAACAAATAAACACACACACACACACACACACACCCTCACACATCTTCAGAGGAACCGAATCATCCAAAGCCAAGCCAAGATGGAGCTCAGAAGCAGAGATGACTTGATGTGGCTGCCGCTGTTGCAGAGGTCACGGTCACAGCAGCGAGTTTTCAGGGACACTGTTAAAGCCCCAAAGCTTTGTTGAAAAGTTTGATTACATCCAGAACGCGCTATGCAGCCTGAGGTGTAAACAGACACTGACCCTGAAACATGCAAAAGCACAAGTTGGTTAAATGGCCCCATCCACAAGGTGTGATATCACAACAACACTTCAGGTGAATTCTCACCAAGGTCAGAGACAACTCAAGCAAGACATTACTGCTCTTGTACACCAACCCTCTTGGCTGACACTTCATTAGGGATGCTCCTGCGGACATCATCAAAGACCCATCGTCCAGAACCTGTTCCATCAGGCAGAAGGTACAGAACCTCGAACACACGTGCCAGCAGGTTCAGGAACAGCTCCTTCCCTGCCATAATTAGACTGATGGATGGACTCTCTAGCCTCAGATAACACTGCTCTCACCTAGTGCATACCCTGTGCGATGTAACCTGTCTGCCTCTGTCGAAGTCATTTGATCTGTTCATCCTTGCTGACCATGATCTGCCTGTACCGCTCAGAAACAAAGCTTTTCCCGGTACCCCGGTACATGTGACGGTAAATCAGTCAGTCAGCCAACAGGGCTGCCACAAGTCTCTTTGTGAATCAACACTTCCAACCTTTCCCCATTTAAGCACATCTCTGTGTCTCCTACCAAAGTGGATAACCTCATTTTTTCCCACATTATATTCCATCTGGCATGTTCTTCCCCAACTACTTCAGCCTATCCAAATCTTCCTGAAGGCCTAGTTCCTCAAGACACACACACTTAGCTTTGTATCCACTGCACAATGCAGAAAGATCACATTTCCGAATCATCGATAGAGATTGTGATCAGCTGGGATATCCAGGCATGGATCCTTGGGGTACGCCCTGACCCAGAGTCTGTTAAAGAGGGAATACGCCATTCATTTCCCTCTCAGGTTTCTGCTTGTGAGACAGTCATTAATGCTTTTATCAGTACACTACCCCTGTCTAACCAGCTCTTCTGCCATTTCTGTCTCCCCAACCCAGTTATAAATTCCCGAGGCTCTGCTTTTAATGGAGCTACATTCCCTGAGCTAAAAGTTTCCATTTAACACACCTTTGGAAGCTTGTACAGTCTATTTTTGCATCTGTATTTGATCCTCCATTTCCTGATCAGTTTCTCGATCTGTTCTGCGGTATTCTGAAAACTTCCCTGTTACAATTCCTGGAATAGACTTTATAAAAAACTTTCCTTTAAACCATCAACCATCTTTTAATTTATTTAGTCATTGTGACCTCGGTTGAGTTTCTGAATGTGTAAGGAATGCATAGTTGCTGTCAGTCATCTCAGTACACAGACACACCCACCAACTGTTTAAAATACATTTGTGGGATGTGGGTGTCTCTGACTGGGCCTGGCATTTCCTGCCCCTGTCCCTAGTTGCCCCCCTTGAAAAGGTGGGGGGAGCTGCATTTCCTGCCCCTAACCCTCGTTATCCCCCCCTTGAGAAGGTGGGGGTGAGCTGCCTTCTTGAACCGCTGCAGTCCATGTGCTGTGGGTAGACCCACAATGTCCCTTAGGGAGGGAATTCCAGGATTGGGAGCCAGCCACACTGAAGGAACGGCTGATATATTTCCAAGTCGGGATGGGGAGGGGCTCGGAGGGGAACTTGCAGGGGTGGGGTTCCCATGGATCTGCTGCCCCTTGTCCTTCTGGATGGAAGTGGCCATGGGTTTGGAAGGTGCTGCCTGAGGGTCTTTGGTGAGTTTCTGCAGGGAATCTTATAGCTGGTACACACTGCTGTTACTGAGGGTCGGGGGGTGGAGGGAGGGGATGTTTGGGGAGTTTCTGCAGGGTATCTTGTAGCTGGTACACACTGCTGTTACTGAGTGTCGGGGGGTGGAGGGAGGGGATGTTTGGGGAGTTTCTGCAGGGTATCTTGTAGATGGTACACACTGCTGTTACTGAGTGTCGGGGGGTGGAGGGAGGGGATGTTTGGGGAGTTTCTGCAGGGTATCTTGTAGCTGGTACACACTGCTGTTACTGAGTGTCGGGGGGTGGAGGGAGGGGATGTTTGGGGAGTTTCTGCAGGGTATCTTGTAGATGGTACACACTGCTGTTACTGAGCGTCGGGGGGTGGAAGGAGGGGATGTTTGTGGATGTGGTGCCAATCAGGAGGGGGCTGCTTTGTCCCTGGATGGTGTTGAGCTTCTTGAGTGTAATTGGAGCTTCCGCCATCCAGGGGCTAGTGGGGAGTATTCCCTTACCCTCCTGACGTGTGCCTTGTATATGGTGGGACAGGCGTTTGGGGGGAGTCAGGAGCGGAGTTCCTCGCTGCAGGATTCCCAGCCTCTGACCTGTTCCTGTAGTCGCTGTGGTTATGTGGTGAGTCCAGTTGAGTTTGTGGTCAATGGTCACCCCCAGGATGTTGATAGTGGAGGCAGGGACTCAGTGATGGTAACACCATTGAATGTGAAGGGGCGATGGTGAGATTGTCTCTTGTTGCGGATGGTCACAGCCTATTATTTCTGTGGCATGAATGTTATTTGTGTTTCCGTGTTTATATAATCTCTGATTCCGAGAGAGCGGGTGTCCTTGCCCCAGTCTGAGGGGATATGGTGTGGGTAGTGTTGATAACTCATACTCACCAGCTTTACCAACTCGTTCAAAGCAAAGCTCATCCGAACTAGAACAGTTTCTGGCACCAGAATTGCAGCGATTCGTTGAGATCAAACAATGGTAGCACCGCAAACCACCACCTGTGTGTCGGCAACATTGGCACAGAAATGAGAAAAGGTTAGTCAGTCAGTTATGGTTTGGAGAAGAGGGCATCTCTCCGCAGCATTCCATGGGCACCACTGGCTGGGCCCAGCATGTACGCACCCCCTCTGTCCACAGCTGCCCCCCGCCTTGACAAGGTGGGGGTGAGCTGCCTTCTTGAACGCTGCAGTCCCTGTCCTGTGGGTAGATCCACAACCTCCCTTAGGGAGGGAATTCACGAAACTAGGGGCATGATCCAGACTGGAATGGGGATGGGGGGAAGAGGGGAGTGACGGGTGTGTGGAGAGACCCGAAGGAGACACCAACCACTGCAAAGAGGCTGTTCGGCCCATCGAGACTGCCCTGCCCCTTCACAGAAGTCACGGCAGCTTCAGGGAACTACTTCCCCTTTCCCCAAACTTTGTCCTCCTCCCAGCTCAATATCCTGAGAGTCTGTTCCCAATCGCCCCCTCTCCCCCCCATCCTGAGAGTCCACTCCCAATACACCCCTCTCCCTGTCCCCCTCATCCTGAGTCTGTTCCCAATCGCCCCCTCTCCCCCCCATCCTGAGAGTCCACTCCCAATAAACCCCTCTCCCCCTGTCCCTCACACCCTGAGTCTGTTCCCAATCCCCCCCTTCCCCCCCATCCTGAGAGTCCACTCCCAATACACCCCTCTCCCTGTCCCCCTCATCCTGAGTCTGTTCCCAATCGCCCCCTCTCCCCCCCATCCTGAGAGTCCACTCCCAATACACCCCTCTCCCTGTCCCCCTCATCCTGAGTCTGTTCCCAATCGCCCCCTCTCCCCCCCATCCTGAGAGTCCACTCCCAATAAACCCCTCTCCCCCTGTCCCTCACACCCTGAGTCTGTTCCCAATCCCCCCCTTCCCCCCCATCCTGAGAGTCCACTCCCAATACACCCCTCTCCCTGTCCCCCTCATCCTGAGTCTGTTCCCAATCGCCCCCTCTCCCCCCCATCCTGAGAGTCCACTCCCAATACACCCCTCTCCCTGTCCCCCTCATCCTGAGTCTGTTCCCAATCCCCCCCAGTCCCCCCCATCCTGAGAGTCTGTTCCCAATCCCCCCCTCCCCATGCCCCCCCATCCTGAGAGTCTGTTCCCAATCCCCCCTCTCCCCCTGTCCCCCCATCCTGAGAGTCTGTTCCCAATCCCCCCTCTCCCCATGCCCCCCCATCCTGAGAGTCTGTTCCCAATCCCCCCTCTCCCCCTGTCCCCCCCATCCTGAGATTCTGTTCCCAATCCCCCCCCTCCCCATGCCCCCCCATCCTGAGAGTCTGTTCCCAATCCCCCCCCTCCCCATGCCCCCCCATCCTGAGAGTCTGTTCCCAATCCCCCCTCCCCATGCCCCCCCATCCTGAGAGTCTGTTCCCAAACCCCCCTCCCCATGCCCCCCCATCCTGAGAGTCTGTTCCCAAACCCCCCTCCCCATGCCCCCCCATCCTGAGAGTCTGTTCCCAATCCCCCCTCCCCATGCCCCCCCATCCTGAGAGCCTGTTCCCAATCCCCCCTCTCCCCCTGTCCCCCCCATCCTGAGAGCCTGTTCCCAAACCCCCTCTCCCCCGTCCCCCCCATCCTGAGAGTCTGTTCCCAATCCCCCCTCTCCCCCTGTCCCCCCCATCCTGAGAGTCTGTTCCCAATCCCCCCCCTCCCCATGCCCCCCCATCCTGAGAGTCTGTTCCCAATCCCCCCTCTCCCCCTGTCCCCCCATCCTGAGAGCCTGTTCCCAATCCCCCCTCCCCATGCCCCCCCATCCTGAGAGTCTGTTCCCAATCCCCCCTCCCCATGCCCCCCCATCCTGAGAGTCTGTTCCCAATCCCCTCTCCCCCTGTCCCCCCATCCTGAGAGCCTGTTCCCAATCCCCCCTCTCCCCCTGTCCCCCCATCCTGAGAGTCTGTTCCCAATCCCCCCTCTCCCCCTGTCCCCCCATCCTGAGAGCCTGTTCCCAATCCCCCCTCCCCATGCCCCCCCATCCTGAGAGTCTGTTCCCAATCCCCTCTCCCCCTGTCCCCCCATCCTGAGAGCCTGTTCCCAATCCCCCCTCTCCCCCTGTCCCCCCCATCCTGAGAGTCTGTTCCCAATCCCCCCTCCCCATGCCCCCCCATCCTGAGAGCCTGTTCCCAATCCCCCCCTCCCCCTGTCCCCCCCATCCTGAGAGCCTGTTCCCAATCCCCCCTCCCCATGCCCCCCCATCCTGAGAGCCTGTTCCCAATCCCCCCCTCCCCCTGTCCCCCCCATCCTGAGAGCCTGTTCCCAATCCCCCCTCTCCCCCTGTCCCCCCCATCCTGAGAGTCTGTTCCCAATCCCCCCTCTCCCCCTGTCCCCCCATCCTGAGAGTCTGTTCCCAATCCCCCCTCTCCCCATGCCCCCCCATCCTGAGAGCCTGTTCCCAATCCCCTCTCCCCCTGTCCCCCCCATCCTGAGAGTCTGTTCCCAATCCCCCCTCTCCCCCTGTCCCCCCATCCTGAGAGTCTGTTCCCAATCCCCCCTCTCCCCATGCCCCCCCATCCTGAGAGCCTGTTCCCAATCCCCCCCCTCCCCATGCCCCCCCATCCTGAGAGTCTGTTCCCAATCCCCCCCCTCCCCCTGTCCCCCCCATCCTGAGAGTCTGTTCCCAAACCCCCCTCCCCATGCCCCCCCATCCTGAGAGCCTGTTCCCAATCCCCCCTCTCCCCCTGTCCCCCCCATCCTGAGAGCCTGTTCCCAATCCCCCCTCTCCCCCTGTCCCCCCCATCCTGAGAGCCTGTTCCCAATCCCCCCTCTCCCCCTGTCCCCCCCATCCTGAGAGCCTGTTCCCAATCCCCCCCCTCCCCATGCCCCCCCATCCTGAGAGTCTGTTCCCAATCCCCCCCTCCCCGTGCCCCCCCATCCTGAGAGTTTCCCCTTCTCGCTGCCCCCCCATCCTGAGAGTCCCACGTAGACTCCTTGCCCTGCCCCCTGCACTGAGATTCTGACTCTAGATACCCCTCTCCTTGCCCCAATTCCATCTCAGTTGGCACCCCCTGTTGTGCCAGTCCGTTAGGGTTGAGGGGTGGTGAATGAGAGTGGGGGGTGGAGGTGAGAGACCCTGTCTGTTTTCCCAGCTCCGGGACCTGTGGTTGCTAATGTCTCTTGGCGGAGTCCCTCCCTCTCAGGATAGGTGACTCCTGCCTGAGGTGTAACACACTGAGTTAAGGAGCGCACAGCGCTTGACCATGCACTGCTGTCCAATCAGATCACTCGATCTGACTTTGGCGTGGACATGCTGTAGTCCTTAATCACCTTCCTCCTCAGGACCCCTTCCTTAGACATAGTCCGTGCCCTGCCCCACTTTCCCGAGCTCTGGCTGGGTTTGTCAGTCTGGGTTGGAATCTCTCCAGATCCCTGGCCTCCAATCCCTGCTGGCTGGGACAGGCCCCAGGCTGCGCTGGTGGCTGGGCTCCAGGTGTAGTATACTGACTTGTCCCACTCTGTACACGGCATCGACATGGAAACTGCTGCAAATTCACTTCAAATACAATCATCGCAGCAGGGCAGTGACAGGGTGGGGCTCCCATTGTTTGGGACATTCGCAGGGGGTGGGTGGGAATATCAGCCCATCAGGTCCACACTGACCCTCCGAAGGGAGTCCCTGTAAACCTGCATGGCAAACCCACTCCCACTTTAAGAATGGAATCAGTCTGACCTCACATTGGGATACAGATAAACTTTATTTTCACACTTAAAATGTATTATCTGAGCTGTAAATTCATGATTTGGAGATGCCGGTGTTGGACTGGGGTGTACAAAGTTAATAATCACACAACACCAGGATATAGTCCAACAGGTTTAATTGGAAGAGTAAAAAATGAGGTCTGCAGATGCTGGAGATCACAGCTGCAAATGTGTTGCTGGTCAAAGCACAGCAGGCCAGGCAGCATCTCAGGAATAGAGAATTTGACGTTTTGAGCATAAGCCCTTCATCAGGAATAAGAGAGAGAGAGCCAAGCAGGCTAAGATAAAAGGTAGGGAGGAGGGACTAGGGGGAGGGGCGATGGAGGTGGGATAGGTGGAAGGAGGTCAAGGTGAGGGTGATAGGCCGGAGTGGGGTGGGGGCGGAGATGACCTGGGGGGTGCAGTGAGAGAGGGACTCACTGAAATCCTTGTAGAGGGAGGAAGAGAGCTTCTTCAAGGAAGGCATCCTTGTAAGAGGATTCGCAGTAGGTTAAAATCTTCGAGTAAAAAATGAGGTCTGCAGATGCTGGAGATCACAGCTGCAAATGTGTTGCTGGTCAAAGCACAGCAGGTTAGGCAGCATCTCAGGAATAGAGAATTCGACGTTTCGAGCATAAGCCCTTCATCAGGAATAAGAGAGAGAGAGCCAAGCCGGCTAAGATAAAAGGTAGGGAGGAGGGACTAGGGGGAGCACTTGCTTTCGGAGCGACGCTCCTTCATCAGGTGGTAGTGGAGGGCTCGATCGTAACACAGAATTTATAGCAAAAATTTGCAGTGTGATGTAACTGAAATTATACATTGAAAAATTGATTGTCTGTTAAGCCTTTCATCTGTCAGAATACAGTGATAGTTTCACTTCTTTCATGTGTAAATCACAAAACCCTTCTTTTTAAAGTTGCATTTTCGGGTTAGCTGCTAACAATGGTGATAGCTAGACAATATGTTGAAGGTGTTAGCCCCCTGTGTTCTCTGTCTATGACCTGATGTTTAGATTGATTCTAATCTAATAAGTGAGATAACAGAGTTTTACATAAATTCCTGCAGTTTTTGAGCTCAGAGTTCTACATGAATGCATGCAGTTTTTGAGCAAAGTACAATGTAACTCTGCAAGTACAAATTCACCCCACAAAATATATGTGTGCATGTGGGTCTTTGTCTGTGTGTGTCTGTCTGGGGTGGGGGTTGTGAGTGTGAGAAAGTATGTGTGTGTGTGTGTGTGTGTGTGTGTAGTGAGTGCAAGGAGGTGCATGTGTGAATGTGGGAGTGTGTGTGTCTATAAGGGTGTGTGTGGGTGTCTGTGTGTACCAGTGTCCGTGTTTATGTGAGAGTGTGTGTGTGTAGGAGTATCTGTGTGTGTGTGTAGTGCAATGGTGGTCACCTGTAATGTGACATGAACCCAAGGTCCTGGTTGAGGCCCTCCCTATGGGTACCGAACTTAGCTATCAGCCTCTGCTTGGCCACTTTCCTCTGCTACCTGTCCTGAAGTCCACCTTGGAGGATGGTCACCCGAAGGTCCGAGGCTGAATGTCCTGGACCACTGAAGTGTTCCCCAACTGGGAGGGAACCCTCCTGTCTGTTGATTGTTGTGCGGTGCCCATTCATCCGTTTTCGTAGCCTCACACACACGCACACTCACACTTTCTCACACTCACAACCCCCACCCCAGACAGACAGAGTTTTTGTTGCAAACGTTTCCTCCCCTTTCTAGGTGACATCTTCAGTGCTTGGGAAGCGCTTCTGTGCTGATTCCTCTGGCATTTGTAGTGGTTTGAATCTGCCGCTTCCGCTTGTCAGTTGCTGTCCGCTGCAGTGGCCGGTATAGGACAAACAGGAAGACAGCTAACAACCCGCATCCATGAACACCAACTAGCCACGAAACGACACGACCAGCTATCCCTAGTAGCCACACACACAGATGACAAACAACACGAATTCGATTGGGAAAACACCACTATTATAGGGCAGGCCAAACAGAGAACAGCCAGGGAATTCCTAGAGGCATGGCACTCATCCACAAATTCTATCAACAGACACATCGACCTAGACCCTATATACCGGCCACTGCAGCGGACAGCAACTGACAACCGGAAGCGGCAGATTCAAACCAGTATAAATGCCGGAGGAATCAGCACGGAAGCGCTTCACAGGAGGCTCCCAAGCACTGAAGATGTCACCTAGACAGGGGACGAAACGTTTGCAACAAAAACTCCCAGCTCAGCGAACAGAACCACAACAACGAGCACCCGAGCTACAGATCTTCTCACAAACTTTGAGACAGACAGACAGACAGACAGACAGACACACACACACACACACAGACAAAGACCCACATGCACACATATATTTTGTGGGGTGAATTTGTACTTGCAGAGTTACATTGCACTTTGCTCAAAAACTGCATGCATTCATGTAGAACTCTGAGCTCAAACACTGCAGGAATTTATGTAAAACTCCGCTATCTCACTTATTAGATTAGAATCAATCTAAACATCAGGTCATAGACAGAGAACACAGGGGGCTAGCACCTTCAACATATTGTCTAGCTATCACCATTGTTAACAGCTAACCCGAGAATGCAACTTTAAAAAGAAGGGTTTTGTGATTTACACATGAAAGAAGTGAGACTATCACTATATTCTGACAGATGAAAGGCTTAACAGACAATCAATTTTTCAATGTATACTTTCAGTTACATCACATTGCAAATTTTTGCTATAAATTCTGTTACGATCGAGCCCTCCACAATCACCTGATGAAGGATCATCGCTCCGAAAGCAAGTGTGCTTCCAATTAAACCTGTTGGACGATAACCTGGTGTTGTGTGATTTTTAACCTTATATACCCAAGTCCAACACCAGTTCCTCCAATTCATAACTACACATCCCTGGGCACTATGGGACAATTTCCCATGGCCAATCCACCCTAACTTGCACGTCCCTGGGCACTATGGGACAATTTCCCATGGCCAATCCACCCTAACCTACACATCCCCTGGGCACTGTGGGACAATTTCCCATGGCCAATCCACCCTAACCTGCACATCCCTGGGCACTATGGGACAATTTCCCAAGGCCAATCCACCCTAACCTACACCTCCCTGGGCACTATGGGACAATTTCCCATGGCCAATCCACCCTAACCTACACATCCCTGGGCACTACGGGACAATTTCCCATGGCCAATCCACCCTAACCTGCACATCCCTGGGCACTACGGGACAATTTCCCATGGCCAATCCACCCTAACCTACACATCCCTAGACACTATGGGACAATTTAGCATGGCCAATCCACCCTAACCTGCACATCTTTGGACTGTGGGAGGAACCGGAACACCCAGAGGAAACCCAGGCTGACACGGGGAGAATGTGCAAACTGCACACAGATAGTCATCCGAGGGTGGTATTGAAGCTGGGTCCCTGGTGCTGTGAGGCAGCAGTGCTAACCACTGAGCCATCTTGTCGCATGTTACTGGGTTGGAGGACATAAGCCCCAAAGGAACTTTCCCTGTACCTTCAACTGTTAAGGAGTGTTTTTGCCACTTCCTACAATCATGTCCATGTTGTGCTCGGGATCAGCCATGTATAGACAGCAGTTCCCGGGGATCTGAGATTGGGAATTCTGTGTGGCATAGTTCACCTCCTCGCTTCCCACCAGCTGTCCATCATCCGTAACTCAGCAGTCAGCGAGAATACTCCCCACTTGCCCTGGATGGGGGCAGCCCCAACAACACTCAACAAGCTCAACACCATCCAGGGACAAAGCAGCCCCCGCTTGATTAATCCCAAAACATCCCCTCCCTCCATTCCCCGATGCTCAGTAACAGCAGCGTGTACCAGCTACAAGATACCCTGCAGAAACTCCCCAAACATCCCCTCCCTCCACCCCCCGACACTCAGTAACAACAGTGTGTACCATCTACAAGATACCCTGCAGAAACTCACCAAACATCCCCTCCCTCCACCCCCCGACACTCAGTAACAGCAGTGTGTACCATCTACAAGATACCCTGCAGAAACTCCCCAAACATCCCCTCCCTCCACCCCCCGACACTCAGTAACAGCAGTGTGTACCAGCTACAAGATACCCTGCAGGAACTCACCAAACATCCCCTCCCTCCACCCCCCGACACTCAGTAACAGCAGTGTGTACCAGCTACAAGATACCCTGCAGAAACTCCCCAAACATCCCCTCCCTCCATCCCCCGACACTCAGTAACAGCAGTGTGTACCAGCTACAAGATACCCTGCAGAAACTCCCCTAACATCCCCTCCCTCCACCCCCCGACACTCAGTAACAGCAGTGTGTACCATCTACAAGATACCCTGCAGAAACTCCCCAAACATCCCCTCCCTCCACCCCCCGACACTCAGTAACAGCAGTGTGTACCATCTACAAGATACCCTGCAGAAACTCACCAAACATCCCCTCCCTCCACCCCCCGACACTCAGTAACAGCAGTGTGTACCATCTACAAGATACCCTGCAGAAACTCACCAAACATCCCCTCCCTCCACCCCCCGACGCTCAGTAACAGCAGTGTGTACCATCTACAAGATACCCTGCAGAAACTCCCCAAACATCCCCTCCCTCCACACCCCGATGCTCAGTAGCAGCAGTGCGCACTATCTATGAGATGCCCTGCAGATCCTCAGACAGCACCTTCCAAACCCATGGCCACTTCCATCTGGACAAGGGACAGTAGATACATGGGAACACTACCCCCTACAAGTTCCCCTCCTATCACTAACTCTAAGCCCTAATCCTAACCCCTAACCCTCACCCCAACTCTATCTTTAACCCTAGATCTAACTCTCAACCCTAACCCTAACCTAACTAGCTCCTAACTCTTAACCCTAACTTTAATCCTAACCCTTGCTCTAACTCTAACCCTAACTCTAACCCCTAACCGTGACCTTAAGTCTAACTCTAACTGTAACTCTAACCTCCTAATCACTCAGTATCCCGACTTGGAAATATATCGGCCGTTCCTTCAGTGTGGCTGGGTCCCAATCCTGGAATTTCCTCCCTAAGGGACATTGTGGGTCTACCCACAGCACATGGACTGCAGCGGTTCAAGAAGGCAGCTCACCCCCACCTTCTTAAGGGGGGGCAACTTGGGACAGGGGCAGGAAATGCAGCTCACCCCCACCTTCTCAAGGGAGGCAACTAGGGACAGGGGCAGGAAATGCAGCTCACACCCCACCTTCTCAAGGGAGGCAACTAGGGACAGGGGCAGGAAATGCAGCTCACCCTCACATTCCCAAGGGGGGCAACTAGGGACAGGGGCAGGAAGTGCAGCTCATCCCCACCTTCTCAAGGGGGGCAACTAGGGACAGGGGCAGTAAATGCAGCTCACCACAAGGGGGCAACTAGGGACAGGGCAGTAAATGCAGCTCAACCCCACCTTCTCAAGGGGGGCAACTAGGGACAGGGGCAGTAAATGCAGCTCACCCCCACCTTCTCAAAGAGGAATAATCAACATTGGGCTTGGTAACTGAGCACAGGATATTCATGATCCTCAAGGTTCCCTTTGATTTATCAGCTCCCTGTACAAAGCAGCATTCTGCAGGATTTTCTCCTCCCAGCCTGCTCTCTGGAAAACCGGAGACAGCGTGTTTATGAAACGACCTCTGCACATTGCCTGCCTCCCCTTTTCTGTCAGTGTTTAGCTCGATCCCGTCTTTCCTGTTGTGTATTGGACATGCCCTGCGGCTTCCCTGGCTTTGCTGTGTGTGTGTGAGTGAGTGTGTGTGTGTGTGTGTGTGTGAGTGAGTGTGTGTCAGGTGGAACACACCCTCACCTGCGTGGTGGTGACAGGTGCTCTGTCCCAGTTTCACTGACACACTGACACCAGCTTTGCAGCTTCCGATGTCAGTTTCACAACAAAAACTAAACACGGCAGAAAAAAGCCATCTCCGCACCGAGTTCTAGCCCTGCCTTTGAGTAAAAAGGAATGTGTCTGTTGCTCCCATCGTCACCCCTCTAACAGTGAGGGCCCTCACCCCCTCCCAGAACAGAATGTCAGTGAAGAATCCTCAGACACTCCCGTGAGACCAGCACTTCAGCTGAGATATGTCAAGGAGTGGAATCTTCAGTGTCCTTCCAGTCTGGGTGGGGCAGCCTTTTAACCTCCTCCCTCCCTCCCTCTCAGTCCCCCGTCCCCTCCACCCCACCCCACCCCTTCATCATAGTTGGGTGATTTTCTGATGGGAGTGTCCCCTGCTGTTTTTGAGAGTGTTGTCTCAGTCTCCAGCTCTCCCTGGGAGTACCCTGCCAACACCCTTACAATGGAGGGTTCGGCTTGAACATTCATCGAGAACTTGTTTCGAAAGCCAGTCGCACAGGCTGACCCAGTGTGACCACCCAAGGCACAATGATTTAAACTAGCACGGTTAGAACAGACTGAAGGGACTCAGCAGCTCTGGCAATGTCTCCCAACAGAGAGGGAGAGAGATGGAATTAGCTTCTCGTGACCAAAGTGACTCCATTCCCCAACATTGAGTCATAGTCACAGAGCTGTACAGAACAGAAACAGACCTTTCGGCCCAACCCGTCCATGCTGACCCAGATATCCCAACCCAATCTAGTCCCACCTGCCAGCACCCGGCCCATATCCCTCCAAACCCTTCCTATTCAGATACCCATCCAAATGTCTCTTAAATGTTGTAATTGTACCAGCCTCTACCACTTCCACTGACAGCTCATTCCATACACGTACCACCCTCTGTGTGAAAAAGTTGCCTCATGCTATCTTTCCCCTTTCACCCTATATCTATGCCCTCTAGTTCCGGACTCCCTGACCCCAGCGAAGGCACTTTGTCTATTTATCCTATCCATGTCCCTCATAATTTTGTAAACCTCTATAAGGTCACCCCTCAGCCTCCGACGCTCCAGGGAAAACAGCCCCAGCCTGTTCAGCCTCTCCCTGTAGCTCAGATCCTCCAACCCTGGCAACATCCTTGTCAATCTTTTCTGAACCCTTTCAAGTTTCACAACATCCTTCCGAGAGGAAGGACACCAGAATTGCACGCAATACTCCAGAAGTGGCTTATTCTTCAGTGTTGGACCCGAAACATTTCCCTCTGCACTGAATTTCTCCAGCAATTTCCGATTCCCAGCCTCAGCAGTACCTTTTGCATTTAAATATTTCTGAACGGTTCCTCCCTCTCTTACCCAACATGAAACAGGCAGCCAGGGCAAATCCGAGTAGCAGGAGGTATTTCATCTTGGGAGTTGACTCTCTGACAGTTCGGCTGCGCGAGTATCTCGAAACAATGTGAGACCAGTCCTTGGGAAGTCCTAGCTGGCTTTGAGCTCGGAGCAAGAGGCTCAGCAGTTTTATAGTGTGTGAGAAGCAGCCGAGAATTTACCTGATCTGGACTCCACCCCCTGTGAGATCAGGAACTGCCAGATAGTTTAAAAACTTAAGGGGTGCGGGGTGGGGTTGTCCAGTTTGGGCACAGGTGAGGAGGGTTGAGACTCTTTGAAAATCTGGTCTTGAAAAGGCAGAGAGTGGATGCAGGAGTTGGAAATAATTTGAAGGTCTGGGAGACAGATTTCTGATTCCCAAGGTGGGGAGGCTGAAAGGTTATCGGGGACAGGAGGAATGCGGAGTTAAAGTTAAAACCAGACCAGCCACGGTGTCACTGACTGTTTCGGGCCTGATGCCCTGTTCCTGTCCTCTGTATAAATTCAGGGCTCTTCTGTTTCCTTAATGCAGCAAAGTGGAGGGAGAGTTGGGGAGAGTTCGGGAGGGAATTGCAGGGGTGAGGAGGTGGCCCTCGCAGAAATATTTGCCTCATTGAGAGAGAAGGGTGAGGTGCCGGAGGACTGCAGGTGGGCTAAGGTTGTATCTTTGTCAAGAAAAGCCTGGAAGGAGAGACCTGGGAACTCTAGCCCTGTTGGTCTGACTTGGTGGTGGGAATGTTATTGGAGGTGATTCTGGAAAGATGTTGTGAAACTTGAAAGGGTTCAGAAAAGATTTACAAGGATGCTGCCAGGGTTGGAGGATCTGAGCTACAGGGAGAGGCTGAACAGGGTGGGGCTGTTTTGCCTGGAGCGTCGGAGGCTGAGGGGTGACCTTATAGAGATTTATAAAATTATGAGGGGCATGGATAGGGTAAATAGGCAAAGTCTTTTCCCTGGGGTGGGGGAGTCCAGAACTAGAGGGTGTAGGTTTAGGGTGAGAGGGGAAAGATATAAAAGAGACCTAAGGGGCAACCTTTCCACACAGAGGGTGGTACGTGTATGGAATGAGCTGCCAGAGGAAGTGGTGGAGGCTGGTACAGTTAGAGCATTTGAAAGGTATCTATTTGGGAATATGAATAGGAAGGGTTTAGAGGGATAAAGGCAATGAGAAAGGCAAGGAATGATTAGGGATAGTCAGCATGGCTTGGGGGGATATTGTGTTTTCTAATGAAGTAGCCATCTCCCCAGAGTGTTGCCGGTCTGGAGGGTTTGGGTTATTGGGAGAGGCCGGATAGGCTAGGACGTTTTTCACTGGAATGCTAAGGGATGCCCTGATTGAGGGGTTATAAAACGATCAGGGGCTCAGATAAGGAGAATAACAAAGGTCTTTGCCCCACGGTGGGCAACAACAAAACATAGAGATCACAGGATGGGAACAGTGGGAGAGGAAGCTCACTACACACGCCCGGGTTAGCTCTCTCTGAGAGAGATGAAACTGGTCCCTCTCCCTGTGACCCTGCTACGGTCCCTCTCCCCGTGACCCTGCCCCTCTTCCCGTGACCCTGCCCCTGTCCCTCTCCCTGTGACCCTGCTGCGGTCCCTCTCCCCGTGACCCTGCCCCGGTCCCTCTCCCCGTGACCCTGCCCCTCTTCCCGTGACCCTGCCCCGGTCCCTCTCCCCGTGACCCTGCTGCGGTCCCTCTCCCCGTGACCCTGCCCCGGTCCCTCTCCCCTTGACCCTGTCCCAGTCCCACTCCCCGTGACACTGCCCCAGTAACACCCCCCCATGACCCTGTCCCTGTCCCACTCCCCGTGACCCTGCCCCAGTCCCCGTGACCCTGCCCCTGTATCACTCCCTGTGACCCTGCCCCACTCCCCATGACCCTGCCCCTGCCCCACTCCCAGTGACCTTGCCCCAATCCCACTCCCAGTGACCCTGCCCCTGTCCCTCTCCCGGTGACCCTGCCCCTGTCCCTCTCCCCATGATCCTGCCCCTGTCCCTCTCCCCATGACCCTGTCCCTGTCCCTCTCCCCGTGACCCTGCCCCGTCCCACTCCCCGTGACCCTGCCCCGTCCCACTCCCCGTGACCCTGCACTCTGCCCTGGGTCTATCACATACGAGATACCATAAGGAGGAGGCCATTTCGCCCATCGAGTCTCCTCCACCATTCAGTGAGATCCTGGTTGATCCAGACCATCCTCAATTCCACATCCCTGCCTTTTCCCTCTCACCCTCGCTTCCCTTCCTGATTAAACCTCTCTCTCCCTCCCTCTCAGCTTTGAATATATTGAATGCCTCAGCCACGACAGCCCTCTGCTGTAGGGAATCCCACAGATTCACTCCCCTCGGAGAGTGAAGAAATTCCTCCCCATCTCCGTCTTCAATGGGTTAGCCCTCACTCTGAGATGGGGACCCTGTGGGTCCGAGAGTCTCCCACCCAAGGGGGGAGTACCCTCTCCCCATCTCTCCCCCTGTCAGCTCCCCCTGTGAATGTTCTCAGTACTGATAAGGTCACCTCTCAATCTTCTCCACTCCAGTCGGGTCCAGGCCACCATTGCAGACCCTGAGACATCCCTTCCCAGCATCCTTGTGGCACTCACAAACTGGGTGATAATCCAAGTCATAAATACATTGTTGTAACTAACTGTGGTCTGAACACTGAACACTACACCTGTTTCAGGTTGACCACATTCCCCTCCCCCTGTATCTCAACTCCCTGGTGACGGGCTCAGAGGGGAACTTGAAGTGGCTGCTATTCCAACGTGCCCGCTGCCCCTTGTCCTTCTAGTCGGAAGTGGCCGTGGGTTGGAAAGTGCTGTCGGAGAATCTTTGGAAGGTTTCTGCAGGGTATCTTGTAGATGGTACACACTGCTGTTACTGAGTGTCGGGGGGGGGGTGGAAGGAGGGGATGTTTGGGGAGTTTCTGCAGGGTATCTTGTAGATGGTACACGCTGCTGTTACTGAGTGTCGGGGGGTGGAGGGAGGGGATGTTTGGGGAGTTTCTGCAGGGTATCTTGTAGCTGGTACACACTGCTGTTACTGAGTGTCAGGGGGTGGAGGGAGGGGATGTTTGGGGAGTTTCTGCAGGGTATCTTGTAGATGGTACACACTGCTGTTACTGATCATCGGGGGGTGGAGGGAGGGGATGTTTGGTGAGTTTCTGCAGGGTATCTTGTAGATGGTACACATTGCTGTTACTGAGTGTCGGGGGGTGGAGGGAGGGGATGTTTGGGGAGTTTCTGCAGGGTATCTTGTAGATGGTACACACTGCTGTTACTGAGTGTCGGGGGGTGGAGGGAGGGGATGTTTGGGGAGTTTCTGCAGGGTATCTTGTAGCTGGTACACACTGCTGTTACTGAGTGTCGGGGGGTGGAGGGAGGGGATGTTTGGGGAGTTTCTGCAGGGTATCTTGTAGATGGTACACACTGCTGTTACTGAGTGTCGGGGGGTGGAGGGAGGGGCTGTTTGGGGAGTTTCTGCAGGGTATCTTGTAGATGGTACACACTGCTGTTACTGAGTGTCGGGGGGTGGAGGGAGGGGCTGTTTGGGGAGTTTCTGCAGGGTATCTTGTAGATGGTACACACTGCTGTTACTGAGTGTCGGGGGGTGGAGGGAGGGGATGTTTGGGGAGTTTCTGCAGGGTATCTTGTAGCTGGTACACACTGCTGTTACTGAGTGTCGGGGGGTGGAGGGAGGGGATGTTTGGGGAGTTTCTGCAGGGTATCTTGTAGATGGTACACACTGCTGTTACTGAGTGTCGGGGGGTAGAGGGAGGGGATGTTTGGGGAGTTTCTGCAGGGTATCTTGTAGCTGGTACACGCTGCTGTTACTGAGTGTCGGGGGGTGGAGGGAGGGGATGTTTGGGGAGTTTCTGCAGGGTATCTTGTAGATGGTACACGCTGCTGTTACTGAGTGTCGGGGGGTGGAGGGAGGGGATGTTTGGGGAGTTTCTGCAGGGTATCTTGTAGATGGTACACGCTGCTGTTACTGAGTGTCGGGGGGTGGAGGGAGGGGATGTTTGGGGAGTTTCTGCAGGGTATCTTGTAGATGGTACACGCTGCTGTTACTGAGTGTCGGGGGGTGGAGGGAGGGGATGTTTGGGGAGTTTCTGCAGGGTATCTTGTAGATGGTACACACTGCTGTTACTGAGTGTCGGGGGGTGGAGGGAGGGGATGTTTGGGGAGTTTCTGCAGGGTATCTTGTAGATGGTACACACTGCTGTTACTGAGTGTCGGGGGGTGGAGGGAGGGGATGTTTGGGGAGTTTCTGCAGGGTATCTTGTAGATGGTACACGCTGCTGTTACTGAGTGTCGGGGGGTGGAGGGAGGGGATGTTTGGGGAGTTTCTGCAGGGTATCTTGTAGATGGTACACGCTGCTGTTACTGAGTGTCGGGGGGTGGAGGGAGGGGATGTTTGGGGAGTTTCTGCAGGGTATCTTGTAGATGGTACACGCTGCTGTTACTGAGTGTCGGGGGGTGGAGGGAGGGGATGTTTGGGGAGTTTCTGCAGGGTATCTTGTAGATGGTACACACTGCTGTTACTGAGTGTCGGGGGGTGGAGGGAGGGGATGTTTGGGGAGTTTCTGCAGGGTATCTTGTAGCTGGTACACACTGCTGTTACTGAGTGTCGGGGGGTGGAGGGAGGGGATGTTTGGGGAGTTTCTGCAGGGTATCTTGTAGCTGGTACACACTGCTGTTACTGAGTGTCGGGGGGTGGAGGGAGGGGATGTTTGATGAATTTCTGCAGGGTATCTTGTAGAAGGTACACACTGCTGTTACTGAGTGTCGGGGGGTGGAGGGAGGGGATGTTTGATGAATTTCTGCAGGGTATCTTGTAGATGGTACACACTGCTGTTACTGAGTGTCGGGGGGTGGAGGGAGGGGATGTTTGGGGAGTTTCTGCAGGGTATCTTGTAGCTGGTACACACTGCTGTTACTGAGTGTCGGGGGGTGGAGGGAGGGGATGTTTGGGGAGTTTCTGCAGGGTACCTTGTAGATGGTACACACTGCTGTTACTGAGCGTCGGCGGGTGGAGGGAGGGGATGTTTGGGGAGTTTCTGCAGGGTACCTTGTAGATGGTACATACTGCTGTTACTGAGGGTCGGGGGGTGGAGGGAGGGGATGTTTGTGGAGTTTCTGCAGGGTATCTTGTAGATGGTACACACTGCTGTTACTGATCATCGGGGGGTGGAGGGAGGGGATGTTTGGGGATGTGGTGCCAATCAAGAGGGGGCTGCTTTGTCCCTGGATTCTCGAGTGTTGTTGGATAATCAACTATGGTGATATTGAAAGGCAGGGTGGGCGTGAAGCCCTGAATGGCTTCCTCCTGCTATTATTTTCCCTCCATGGTCTTGCAACACAATTCCTGATGATGGGCTTTTGTTTGAAACATCGAATGTCCTGCTCCTCAGACGCTGCCTGACCTGCTGTGCTTTTCCAGCACCATCTGTTTGGACTCTGACTGTCCAGCATCTGCAGTGGTCCCCCTTCCCACCCTTCCCGCACAGCACCCTGACGAGCGTAGGGTAGTAAGCGATGGCTGAAACTGTCTGTTCTCCAGCAACACTCCAGCTTCCACTCTGTCCTGGAGAAGGCCGGTGAGCAGAGATCAGACCACGACCATTCTCACTCGAGCGCAGGAGGTCGAGACGCAACCTGGTAGAGGTTTATAAAATCATGAAGGGGTATATAGAGAGAGTTAATGGTGGGTGTTTGTTCCATCAGAGAGGATTTCAAGACTTCTGGGTGTATATTTAAGGAGACAGGAGAGAGATTTGAAAAGGACATGAGATGCAAATGTTGTAGCCAGAGGGTGGTTTGTGTGTGGAATGAACTTGCTGAGGAAGTGGTGGATATGGGAACAGTTACAATGTGTAAAAGATATTTGGATAAGGACATGGATGGGAAAGGTTCAGAGGGACTTTGGCCAGGAGCAGGCAGGTGGGACTAGTGGAGTTTGAGATTGTGGTCAGCATGGACTGGTTGGGCCGAAGGGTCTGTTTCCATGCTGTCTGACCTTGGGTGTATAGGAACGTACATATTCAGGGACAGAACAAGCCCACTCAGCCCATCAGTGCCTCCTAACCTTCTCTCCACTGAATGGCCAACCCCTGGGCCTGTGTGTTGGATTAGTGTCGTGTTTTTGATTTACCAGGGACTGACAGAGGATTCACTGCAGCCTGGGTGTTGCCGAAAATGGGAGGCACACCATTTGTCTTTCAGAAAGAGTAACAAGACATGCAACATGACTTTGTCAAACACTTGGCTCACACCCACACTTAGTCTCTGGGAATCGAACAGGGCAGGCTTCAGAAGGAGTGCCTAAAAATGCTTTAAAAACAACCATCGAGGCCCAGAGGTTATCCCAGAGCGAAGGGTGAAAGGTCGAAGCAGCAGATCTCCAGGAGAGGTCGAGAGGCCAGTGCTGAGAGCTCAGGTGCTCTCCTGTTGTGTGACAGGGAGTTGAGACAGTCTTTAATTAAGTGGAGTCCTTCTTTATTTAACTCCTGTAGTCCCAGTACTCAACATGAATCACACAGGCTCTGCAATATTTCATTCTTACTGCAGCTTTAACTCACTTCACGGCAGCCGCCTTCCATTCACGTTCACCTCTACGTTTTGTTTGAACCAAACACCATGCCCATTTGGGCCAATGGTGTGGGTTTTGCCTCATCCTGTTCCTCCTCTGAAGATGGACTCAAGGCCATGTTGGTCTCGATGGTCAAAGGTTAGCTTTTGTTCTGCTAAATGTTTATGCCAAACTGTGCTCATCTCCTAGCAACGTCTCTGGGTCTTAGCCAACAAATTGGCCAGACCCCAAACATACCGCTGGAAGTTTACCAGCCCTGTGGAGTTTACCGGTAGCCAACTCCCGAACGGATTAACTGCTAATAAGCTGACACTGAGAGACACCAAGTCTGAGAGACCACTGTAAGACAGTCCTTACTGGGTTAACACGGGTGACAGTTTACAATACCCTGGCTGCAGTTTTAACTGGAGTCAGAGTTCCACTTGACTAGAATTCCCAGCATGCTTCATTATAGCACCTAACCATTCGCGTTGCCATTCCTGCTGTGGGCCGTGTGGCCACCTTAGAGAGACGGGGCATCTGAGCATCTTAAAAACTGAGGCACTGCTAAAGTGGGGTGGAGGAGCAGGGGGTTCAGCGAGGACAGGGAAGAAAGAGCAGTACGAGGTTGGGGGAGGTCTTCCTGTCAGCACATGGGTCGCAGAAGCTCTCCAGTTAGAGAGGAGTTTAAAAATAAAGGGATTGCAGTGCATGTGGAAATAGTCCTGGAATAGTCCAGCAACGTTCGGATGCCCTGAAAGAATTTGAGAAAAGGTCAAGCTGATAATTTGTAAGAATGCTGACTTTTCGAACAGGGTTGGAGCAGTAAAACCAGTTATTCAACAAAACCATAAAGAGAGTGGATGCTGAGACCACACCCAGAGCGCAGCACATTGCTCTGGTGGCCCTGTTTAGGAGGGATCTACTCCCTTTGGAAACTGTAGGAGAGGAGGCTCCCCCACTCAATTTCCTGTCATAGAGTCATAGAGATGTACAGCACGGAAACAGACCCTTCGGTCCAACCCGTCCATGCCAACCAGATATCCCAACCCAATCTAGTCCCACCTGCCAGCACCCGGCCCATATCCCTCCAAACCCTTCCTATTCATATACCCATCCAAATGCCTCTTAAATATTGCAATTGTAGCAGCCGCCACCATATCCTCTGGCAGCTCATTCCATACACGTACCACCCTCTGTGTGAAAAAGTTGCCTCTTAGGTCTCTTTTATATCTTTCCCCTCTCACCTTAAACCTATGCCCTCTAGTTCTGGACTCCCTGACCCCAGGGAAAAGACTTTGTCTATTTATCCTATCCATGCCCCTCATAATTTTGAAAACCTCTATAAGGTCACCCCTCAGCCTCCGACGCTCCAGGGAAAACAACCCCAGCCTGTTCAGCCTCTCCCTGTAGCTCAGATCCTCCAACCCTGGCAACATCCTTGTAAATCTTTTCTGAACCCTTTCAAGTTTCACAACATCCTTCCAATAGGAAGGAGACCAGAATTGCACGCAATATTCCAACAGTGGCCTAATCAATGTCCTGTACAGCTGCAACATGACCTCCCAACCCCTGTACTCAATACTCTGACCAATAAAGGAAAGCATACCAAAAAGTCTTCTTCACTATCCTATCTACCTGTGCCTCCACTTTCAAGGACCTATGAACCTGCACTCCAAGGTTTCTTTGTTCAGCAACACTCCTTAGGACCTTACCATTAAGTGTATAAGTCCTGCTAAGATTTGCTTTCCCAAAATGCAGCACCTCGCATTTATCTGAATTAAACTCCATCTGCCACTTCTCAGCCCATTGGCCCATCTGGTCCAGATCCTGTTGTAATCTGAGGTAGCCCTCTTCGCTGTCCACTACACCTCCAATTTTGGTGTCATCTGCAAACTTACTAACTGTACCTCTTATGCTCACATCCAAATCATTTATGTAAATGACAAAAAGTAGTGGACCCAGCACCGATCCTTGTGGCACTCCACTGGTCACAGGCCTCCAGTCTGAAAAACAACCCTCCTCCACCACCCTCTGTCTTCTACCTTTGAGCCAGTTCTGTATCCAAATGGCTAGTTCTCCCTGTATTCCATGAGATCTAACCTTGCTAACCAGTCTCCCATGGGGAACCTTGTCGAACGCCTTACTGAAGCCCATATAGATCACATCTACCGCTCTGTCCTCTTTGTTACTTCTTCAAAAAACTCAAGTTTGTGAGACATGATTTCCCACTCACAAAGCCATGTTGACTATCCCTAATCAGTCCTTGCCTTTCCAAATACATGTATATCCTGTCCTTCAGGATTCCCTCCAACAACTTGCCCACCACCGAGGTCAGGCTCACTGGTCTATAGTTCCCTGGCTTGTCCTTACCGCCCTTCTTAAACAGTGGCACCACGTTAGCCAACCTCCAGTCTTCCGGCACCTCACCTGTGACTATCGATGATACAAATATCTCAGCAAGAGGCTCAGCAATCACTTCCCTAGCTTCCCACAGAGTTCTCGGGTACACCTGAGCAGGTCTTGGGGATTTATCCACCTTTACCTGTTCCAAGACATCCAGCACTTCCTCCTCTGTAATATGGACATTTTGCAAGATGTCACCATCTATTTTCCTACAGTCTATACCTTCCATGTCCTTTTCCACAGTAAATACTGATGCAAAATACTCGTTTAGTATCTCCCTCATCTCCTGCGGCTCCACACAAAGGCTGTCTTGCTGATCTGTGAGGGGCCCTATTCTCTCCCTAGTTACCCTTTTGTCCTTAATGTGTTTGTAAAAACCCTTTGGATTCTCTTTAATTCTATTTGCCAAAGTTATCTCATGTCCCCTTTTTGCCCTCCTGATTTCCCTCATAAGTATACTCCTACTTTCTTTATACTCGTCTAAGGATTCACTCGATCTATCCTGTCTATACCTGAGATATGCTCCCTTCTTTTTCTTAACCAAACCCTCAATTTCTGTAGTCATCCAGCCTTTCACTCCAACAGGAATATACCATCTCAAAAGGGTGGTGTTTTAGCAGTGACTGAGCATGTTCCATCCGTGCTGGCTGGAGTTGAGAGGAATGACTGGTGGATCTTATCGACACCTGGAGGTCTTCCCCTAGCTCCAACTGCCCTTTGTCTGCCCAGTTAGTGCCAGGGACAATGGCCTGATGCTCGGTGCTGATTGCAGCCCAGAGAGAATTTCTGGGGCACGGGAGTGTGGCTGGATGCAGACAGGAATATTTGTGAAGTGCCAGGGCAGGAGAGACACACTTGAGCTGGGAATCTCACTGACACTGGAATCGGATGGAGCCTTTGACTGAACCCCTTCCTGTTTCTATGACACACTGAGCAGCATGGAGACCATTCAGCCCATTGAGTCTGCGGCACCTTTCAGTGCCATCACACCCGATCCTGACCATCCTCAATCCCACTTCCCTTCCCTTTTCCCCCTAACCCTCGCTTCCCTTCCTGATTAAACCTCTCCCTCCCTCTCAGCCTTAAATATACTGAATGACCCAGCCTCGACAGCCCTCCGCTGTAGGGAATCCCACAGATTCACTCCCCTCGGAGAGTGAAGAAATTCCTCCCCATCTCCGTCTTCAATGGGTTAGCCCTCAGTCTGAGACGATGCCCCTGTGGGTCCTACACTCCCCCCACCCAAGGGGAAACATCCTCTCCCTTCCTATTCCTGTATCCCTCCAGGTGCTTCTCAAATGCTATTGTTGTGTCTGTTTTCACCACCTCCTTTGGCAGCACGTTCCACACACGCACCACCCTTTGTGTGAAAAACATCCCTCCCCCTCCCACCTTGAACCTGTGTCCCATAGTAACTGACCCCTCCATCCTGGGAAATCGAGTGGGAAGGAAGGGACTATCCAGGCCATTCACAATCTGATGAACTTCGATCAGGTCGCCCCTCAGCCTCCTGTGTTCCAGGAACCAAACCCAGTCTATCCAACCTCTCTTCATCGCTGAACTCCCCCCATACCAGGCAACATCCTGGTTAAACCTTTCCATCCCCTCTCCAAAACATTCACATCCCTCTGGTTGTACAGTCAACCAGATTCCAAGTGTGGCCTAACTAAAGCTGCAGCATCACTTGTCTAATACTCAGTGCCCCTTCTAATGAAGGAGAGTATGCCATAGGCCTTCTTTATACTCCCTGATCTACCTGCATTACCCGCTTCGGTGATCTGTAGACCTGCACACCCAGATCCCTCTGCATATCAACACGCCAGGGGGTTGCACCTGAGGGAGTATCGTCTGTCCAATATTGTTCAGGAGATCTGCTTTCTCGACCCCTCAACCTCACGGTTACTCACATGGATGAAGGCACCTCCCCGTTACAGCCAACTGCACCCCTGCTCCCCCCTCTTTCCCCACCCTTCATAAGCCAGGATCCTTGCTGCAGGCATTTTCTAAGGAACATATTCAGAGAGAGGAGTTATTACACAACGGTGGAGCAGGTATGATCTAAACTCAGGCCTCCTAGCCTAGATATAGGGACATTACCTCGGTAACACAAGAGCCCAGACGTTTGTTACATTTTGCAGTAAATCTGCTTCCAGAATACCCGCCCTGATTGTTTAAGAAACTTGCCCTGACTGTATCATACAGCACAGAAACAGACCCTTCAGCCCAACTCGTCCATACCAGCCAAGTTTCCCAAGCTGAACTAATCCCACCTGTGTGTTCAGCTTGTATCCCTGTAAACCTTTCCAGTTCATATCCCCATCCAGATCCAGAAGAGAGTGCTAAGTGTACCTGCATCTACCCCCACCCTCCACTTCCTCTGGCAGCTCATTCTACATATGCACCACCCTCTGTGAAAAAGTTGCTCACCAAGTCCCTTTTCAATACTTCCCCTCACCTGAAAGATCTGCTCCCAAGTCTGTCCCTGTCCCCGAAAGAACTCTCAAAATAGATTGAGTGCACTCATCATCTCTTCGATGTTCGGTGAAATAGCAAAGTGAAACAATTTAATAATACTCCACCATCTCTGTCACGACCACTAACATTATCCTGCCCATGCTTCCAAGATAAGATTCAAAAACTCAGCTTTCTGTTTTGTTGCCTTGAGGTATCCGTAAAATATTTGAACAGTTTTCTGCACTTGGAAACAAACATCTCAGCCTTCTGAATTATTCTGACTTTGCGCCCCGCTCCTCCACCTCCGACCCTTCAGGTAGGCCCTCCCAGCTCCATCACCCAAGCTTTGGCACTGACTTGCCCATTCCTCCCACTGGGCTGTGGTGTGCTCTGTCCATTTCTCATGGCCATTTATCAACAGCCTTGCACATCTTTATTACCCTGTTGCTAAAAGATTAGATTTTTCTCTGATTACTTGCAAGTTTAGTCTTAACTTGCCACTCACCTACCTTAATCCGATCTTTTCTGGCTCATTTTCAATGACCAGATCCAACAGTTACCCTCCCCTTGTTGGATTCCATTCCGGTGTGGCTAGAAAATGGTTCCAGGTCGACAGTGGTGCTGGAAAAGCACAGCAGGTCAGGCAGCATCCGAGGAGCGGGACAATCCATGTTTCCGGCAAAAGCCCTTCACCAGGGGATCAGGAAAGGAGTTCTGTATACATTGTAGGCATTCCCCTCCCCTCTGCCATCTAGAAGGATACCACCCCCTGCAAGTTCCCCTCCGAGACCCTCCCCATCCTGACTTGGAAATATATCAGTGTGGCTGGGTCCCAATCCTGGAATTCCCTCCCTAAGGGACATTGTGGGTCTACCCACAGCACATGGACTGCAGCGGTTCAAGAAGGCAGCTCACCCCCACCTTCTCAAGGGGGGGCAACTAGGGACAGGGGCAGGAAATGCAGCTCACCCCCACTATTTGAGGGGCGGGAAGGTGGCAGCAACTTGGAGCAGGGGAGTAAATGCTGGGCCCAGGCGGAGATGTCCACACCCACAAACACCTCTCCTGTCTGATTCACAGCCTGTTAGCTGAAGCAGGAAGTGAGAACACCTGAAACGATGATAAACACTCAGGTCTTTGAGCAGTTAGGTTGAAGAACACATCGCTGTACGATGGAAATCACAGCCCAGGGAACAGTCACACTGCGTTTGATCCCATTTCCCCAGCCAGGTTTCAAGATGGGAGCTACTCTGTGTACAACTGGGCCAAACCAGCTGGTTCAAACTAACGCAGCTCACGGTCAGTGCAGTCTCTGTGCCTGCTCCCCTGGGTGGGGAGAAACTGGACAGTGCCCATGGCTGTATCCACCTTGATCTGGAATTGCTCAGCATTGCCCTAGGAAGGGCTGCGGGGAATATGGGCCAAATGCTGGCAAATGGGACGAGATTAATTTCGGTTAGATGAGATTCCCTACAGTGGGGAAACAGGCCCTTCGGCCCAACAAGTCCACACCGACCCTCCAAAGAGTAACCCACCCAGACCCTTTCCCTCTGACAAATGCACCTAACACTATGGGACAATTTCCCATGCTGAAAATGTGTTGCTGGAAAAGCACAGCAGGTCAGGCAGCATCCAAGGAGCAGGAGAATCGACGTTTCGGGCATAAGCCCTTCTTCAGGAATGAGGAAAGTGTGTCCAGCAGGCTAAGATAAAAGGTAGGGAGGAGGGACTTGGGGGAGGGGCGTTGGAGATGTGATAGGGATCTCACGGCCAACCCACCCTAACCTGCACATCTTTGGCCTGTGGGAGGAAACCCACACAGACATGGGGAGAACGTGCAAACTCCATACAGACAGTCGCCCCTGGGTGGGATCGAACCTGGGTCCCTGGAGCCGTGAAACAGGAGTGCTGACCACTGAGTCACCGTGCCACCCCCTAGGATGCCTGGTCAGCATAGGCAAGCTACGCTGAAGGGTTTCCATGTGGTATGACTGTATGATAGTGTTTCTGCTGAGATCCTTAATTACAACATTGGAAAGGGAGGGGTTAGGCTCAAATAATAGAGGAACAGCCTGAACATACAGGAATTGGAGAATGGAACTCAGCACGTGAAGTACCTGTTTATTCAGAAATAAAAGGTTGCTAACAATCCCTAAACCAATTTAACATTAAAAAAAACATAAGACAGCATTTACCAAGTCAACAACATCCTTTATACAATACATACAATACAGCAAATGTCTGTAACCTCACCGGGCGGGACAAAAAGTTATAACTGAATAGACCTCCCTCCCCCCCACCCACCCCCCCTCCCCTCCATCAAACACTCGGCTTGCTGGGGGAATAAAATGACAGTCCCTCCCACCAGGAATGGGTGGGCTCTCTGAAGTTAATGACTGGGATTTCTCAGGGAGTACTGCTGCTGCTGCCACACACACACACACTCACACTGAGACACACAGACAGAGTAGTGTTTTCTTGTGGGGAAATTCAGCTGTGCTGAAAGATGACCAAAGGGGATACACTCCAGATGACCTGCAGTGCCCTCCCTCCCTCTCTCGCCCCAAACAGCTCGCTGATACCAGGTTGGGCCCTGCGACGGGCAACATGATGTAAACAATTGACAGGTCGGACTCTTCCTCAGTGACGTGGGTCTCAGCTCATTCCAAAATCACGTCCACCCCAGCGGCGCCACCTCCCTTTGTTTCCAACCCACCCCCAACCCCACAGAAGGTGGTGGGAGTCCTTAGCCACGAGTCCTGGGGTAATCTGGGAAACGGTGCCTGTCCACGAGTGGGCAGGTGCTGCTGCTCTCCGGTGGGATCCTAAGCACAGCCGGTCTGGGGGAAAGGTACAAAACCAGGCGCTACAGGTTTGGGGGGGGGGATTCTTGCTGCAAAAGGAAAGGATTACTCCAGCTGACCCCCCCCCACACACACACACATGCGCAGACATGGATTTTTGTTTCAACAAAATGTTTTTTTTGTGTTAAGTATTTTCCCACTGAAAGAAATCCATTGGCACCAACTTCAGTTCATGACTCTGTAAATGGGATGTGGAGAGGGGAGAAGGGAAGGGACCTGAAAGGCAGGAAGGGTTGGGTGGGGGTGGGGGTGGGGGTGGGGGTGGGGGGAGTGGAGGAGGAGTTTCGGTTTGGTTAAACGTGGACACTATCTGCAGCTTTGTGGCATATATCGCACTTGCCGACGCATGGAGATGGAAAATCCAGCAGCACGGGCTGGATCAACGTGGCTTCACTTCTCTCTAACGGATAGTCTTGACGGGGCTCTTGAAGTTACTGGCAGCTTGGAGCTGGAGTTGGTACGCCATGGGGTGGATCTTGAAACCGTACAGCCTGATGAAGGACAGGGGGGTGGGGGGCAGAGACAGAGGGAAAGAAAGAGTTAAAGAGGGGTTGCGAGAAACGAGCAGGTCCGAATACACCAGCGTCTGTCAACACCTCCCTCACTAGTGCTGTTCCCCCCGCCCCCCCCAACCCCACAAAGTCTCGACGTCTCCATCCCATCCTGTCACACTGCCAAATTGGTTCCACTCATCTCAATGGGCAGAAAACCACAATCTCTCTAGCTGCTGCCAAATCGCCCTGACCCAATGGGCGATAGATAATTCAGCTGGAGTCTCCCTGTGAAAGTCCACCGCGTGGCCCTCTGCCCAGTCTCTGCAGGCTGCCATGCTCCCTACCTCCGGCTGGTGACCGTTCCTCAGAACAGAGGGGTAGCAAGGAAAGAGTTGGTGTTCACAAGAAGATTGTTGGGGGGGTGGGGAAGGAGAGGAGAGAGAGAGAAAGAGAAAACCAGTTGGACAGACAGAAGATGGAGTAGAGGTCAGTGTGGGGGAACAAGGAGCTGCTCATTAAAAGGCACAGTCAGTAGCTAACAGTGGGTTATGTACAACAGCAGACCATGGCAGAACAAAGAGGAGAAAGGGAGCACTGCAGATGCTGGGCAACAGAGGAGAGAATGTGGTGCTGGAAAAGCACAGCAAGACAGGCAGCATCCAAGGAGCAGGAGAATCGATGTTTCAGGCATAAGCTCTCATTCCCGAAACGTCAACTCTCCTGGTCCTTGGGTGCTGCCTGCCCTGCTGTGCTTTTCCAGCACCACGTTCTCGCCATGAGTGAGCATGGTGTGTGTGTGTGTGTGTGTGGGGAGGGGGGGGGGGGAAGAGGAGGATGGAGGAGAGGAGAGGCTCAAACTGTAGAAAGTGAGTGGATTCAGTTCTGACTGCAGAAAGCAGCAGGGTCCCCAAAAGCAGAAAGTGAGGTTCCCCAATAACCCTGAGCTTCCAGATCCCTGCCACTTGAACCCCCTGTCCCACACCTGTTCCCTGGCTAACATCACTGTCCCAGGCTCGCTGCAGTGCTCCAGTGAAGCTCAGCATAAGCTGGAAGAACAGCATCTCATTTTCCACGTGGGGGACCCTGCAGGCTTCTGGACTCGATCGGGATCACCAACTCTGGGGTAGGAGGCCCCTACATCCTGGGCCTTAACTCAGCTCCCACCCACCAGGCCTTGTTATCACACAGTCTGCTATTATACACAACACACTGTCGGCTGTGAATGGGTTGCCATCAGCAGCAAATTCATTCCTACAGACTGACCGTGAACTCATGTTGTCTGCCCTCTCGCCACTGATCATTTAGTCCTCTCATGTACCCCATGTCCTGCATAAAGACCACCCTTTCTCCCAATTACCATCAGTGCTGAGGAAGGGTCACTGGGCTCAAAGTTCCAAAACACTGCCACAGCATTTAAGCAGGTCCTGGGGAGTGTTGCTGAATAGAGAGACCTTGGAGTGCAGGTTCATAGCTTCTTGAAAATGGAGTTGAAGGTAGATAGGATAGTGAAGGCAGCGTTTGGTATGCTTTCCTTTATTGGTCAGAGTATTGAGTACAGGAGTTGGGAGGTCATGTTGTGGCTGTACAGGACATTGGTTAGGCCACTGTTGGAATATTGTGTGCAATTCTGATCTCCTTCCTATCGGAAAGATGTTGTGAAACTTGAAAGGGTTCAGAAAAGATTTACAAGGATGTTGCCAGGGTTGGAGGATCTGAGCTACAGGGAGAGGCTGAACAGGCTGGGGCTGTTTTCCCTGGAGCGTCGGAGGCTGAGGGGTGACCTTATCAAAGTTTATAAAATCATGAGGGGCATGGATAGGATAAATAGACAAAGTCTTTTCCCTGGGGTTGGGGAGTCCAGAACTAGAGGGTATAGGTTTAGGGTGAGGGAGAAAAGATATAAAAGAGACCTAAGGGGAACTTCTTCACACAGAGGGTGGTACATGTATGTAATGAGTTGCCAGAGGATGTGGTGGAGGCTGGTACAATTACAACATTTACTAGGCATTTGGATGGGTATATGAATAGGAAGGGTTTGGAGGGATATGGGCCGGGTGATGGCAGGTGGGACTAGATCAATGTAGGATATCTGGGTCAGCATGGATGGGTAGGGCCGAAGGGTCCGCTGTACATCTCAACGTTTCAGGTCACAGAGTCGTAAAGGGATTTCTGTCCGCAGATGCTGCCAGAGCTGCTGAGGCTTTCTAGGATGTTGTGGTTGAGAGAGACTGGGGAGAACACTCTGGCCTGGCTATGGTCTGCTGCGGTTTGCAGGCTGTTACTTTAAAAAGAAAGGAAGATCTGGAAAGGAAGATCTGGCCAGTGTTGTGCAATCATAGCTCCTGGGAAGTTCTTTCAAACAGAACTCTCTTCAGTTTCCATTCTGAGTGGCCATGTTACTGAACCAGGCAGGAGGTGGAGAAGTGAAACAGCCCTGGCTGGACAGAGGGTCAGTGACTGGGTAAGTGATCCTGCAGCCTGGATTTCACCATCGCAGGAACACACACACAAAATCAATCCGGATTCAGGCCAGAGAACAGCGGGGGGGGGGGGGGGGGGGGGGGGGCTGACACCCACTCCCAATAATCCAGGGGCTCAGGCTAATACCGCAGGGGAAGAGTGGCTTAAACCCACATCAGAGAAAGGATCCAGGCATGATGGTGGGAGAACTCAACTTCATCAGGAGGAAGAGACCAACCATGTGGCTACTGCAGCACAGTCTCGAGACGCCAGTGTTCAGCGCGAGATGACTCACCCCTGTCACCAAGAGACAGGCTGGAGATACTGGATACCGCACAGACAATGGGCCCGGACACAATTCGAGCAATACTCCTTAAGACACGCGCCCCAGAACCCACCGCTATCCCCCCGGGGGCCCAGCCGTTCCCGTACACCGTTACAGAACCCACCGCTATCCCCCCGGGGGCCCAGCCGTTCCCGTACACCGTTACAGAACCCACCGCTATCCCCCCCCCCGGGGCCCAGCCGTTCCCGTACACTGTTACGGGACCTGTGCTTTCTTAGCGGAGCTGTTCCTGGACACAGTTCTAGCGCTGGCATTGTCCCCTCAATGGGGATGATTGCTCAGGTCTGTCCCATGCACCTAAAGCAGTACCAACCCGGCCAATGCCCGCCCCATCAAATCAGTTCCCACTCGATCCTCAGTACAATGATGGATGGGGTCACCAGCAGTGCTGTCAAGCAGCTCCTGACCTCATTCTAGCCTTGGTTCAAGCATGGACAAAAAGAGCTGAATTCCGGAGGGCAGGGGAGAGGGACTCCCCTTGCCATGAAGGCTGCAGGGAGGACAAAGTGAGGATTGCAGATGCTGGAGAAGTCAGTGTTGAAAAGCACGGTGCTGGAAAAGCACAGCAAGTCAGGCTGGAGCAGGAGAGTTGATGTTTCGGGCACAAGCCCCTGACATCAAAGCTGCATTGGCATCAAGGAGCTCTGACCAAACTAGAAATTCTCCACTGGCTGGAGTCATTCCTGGCACAAAGGCAGATGGCCGTGGTTTTTGGAGGGTCAGACATCTCAGCACCACGATGACCCTGAAGGGCCACCTACAGAGATGTGTCAGAGGCCCAACCATCTTCAGCTGCCTCAGCAGGGACCGCCCCTCCATCTGAAGTGGGGATGTTTACTGGTGATTGCACAATGTTCACAAGCATTTAGGATTCCTGTTACCCCTCACTCAGGCAAGTGCGCTGAAAACTGAGCCCCCCCCACTATTCCCAGCACAGTAAGAAAAAGCTGAAGGTTTTAACAAGTATGTAGAATCCCCCTGACTTTCAGACTCAGCTTGATAGAAAGCACAAACCAGGTGTGTGTTCTTCAGAAGAATGTTCACAAACTCAGATTCCAACTACAAGAAAACAGCTGTCAACCATGACCACATATAGCTCAACGCGTGTAAAAAAGTCTCAGCCATGAACAAAGAATCGATGTTTCGGATGGAGGTAAAGACTGAGAAGGCAGTTGAGTTGTCCATGTTCACAGGCTCTGCTGAGATTATGCTGTTTCTGATCAGAACACACTGCCTGTTGACCTTCCTCCTCCAGATTCTCCCACGCGTTTGCAGGGCACACAGGGCTCACTCAAAGTCTGAGTTTTACTTCCAGCTTTGGAGTATTTCCAAGTATGGCACTAGAATGGGGGATGCCAATGAAAGGATCTCATAACAACCCCAAATTACTCAATAATTGGCTAAAATGGGAGAATCAGAGCAAGGCAACAGCCTCATGGTCTCATGGACTAGTAACCCAGAGACCCAGGTCATGTTCTGGGGATCCGTGTTCAAATCCCACCGTGACAGACGGTGGAATTTGAAGTCAATAACAATCTGGAATAATATCTCATGATAACCGTGAATCCATTTCTGATTGTCAGGGAGAAAGCCCCAACTGGTTCACTGATGTCCTTCAGGGAGGGAAACTGCCATCCTTACCTGGTCTGGCCTACACGTGACTCTAGACCCACAGTAACGTGGGTGACTCCTAACTGCCCTCTGGGGCAATTAGGGATGACCAGTGATGCCCATAAGCCGTGAACAAATTGAAAAAAAACAGTTAACAAATCACTGGAGGTAAAAAAAAAATAGGGTCAAGGCCTGGGAATTCCCCTGGACCTGATGGGATGCATCCTCGGAATTTAATGAAACAACGGGAACGTTAGTTGTCGTCTTCTGCGAATCCTTTAACTTCTGGAAGGTTTCCAGAGTAATGGAAAACTGCCTGGGTGACACTTTTACTTCAGGGAGCCAAACCAAAGAGTGAATTAAAAGCCACAAAGCCTAAAATCAGTCAATGGGAAATCGTCCTTCTCCTATAAAAGGGCATTTGGAAATACGCAGTAAAACCAAACCAAGTCAGCACGGCTTCACCAGAGGAAAGTGAGGCAGAGACAAAGCTGATGACATCTTTGAGGATGTAACCAGCAAGACAGGTCAAGGGAAGCCAGGAGACATAGCACACCTGATGCCCAAAAACTGTTTGCTGACGCGTATAAGTTACTTTTTAGCTGAATGGAGCTAAGAGCCTGTGGTGTTTGAGGTTGGTTATTAACATGGATTAACAAAGGATTAGCAGACTAATGGAAGACACAGTAGGGATAAAAGGAGAGTAGTTTCAGGTTGGTAACCTTTAATCAGTGATGTACCACAGGAATCCGGGTCAGGCCCACAATTAATTTGCCATGTTTATTATTGACCGGGATGAGGGAGGTGAGTGTGCTTTAGCTGTGTTTCCCAGTGAAATAGTTAGGATGACAGCCTACCAGGGGATAGAGACAGGGTTAGGCGACTGGACAACTAGGTGGAGGATGTGGGGAGAGGTGTTGGAATGTCTCACTGCGAAGGGCTGTTAAAGCTGTATACAGAGACAATTTGTGACATCAGCGAGAGAATCATTGGCCAGGGGGCAAAGGCAGCAAAACCAAGTCAAGGACCCATCGGATTAGCCAGTCAATGGCAGACTGGTCCAATGGGGTGAAGAGGCCTGTTCCTTCACCCATCTCTCACGATGGTATGACTCCGTTTTTGAAACTAACCGGCCATCAATAAGAAGATCAACCGCAAGGCCATCAAACAGAGGGAGTTCAGAGAAAACTGGGTGAGTCATGGTGAGAATGAGGAACTTGACAGCAAGGAGTGGCTGTAACAACCATAAGTAGTGCTTTGAAAAGAAAGCTAGGCATGTACACATCACAACGGAATCAATGTGGTGTTCATTTTGAGGATGACAATGTCAGATGATCAACTCGAGCACAAATGTTAGCACGGACACAAATCTTTCCTCAAGCCTACGCCACGCAAATATATTGAAAACAAAACAGCAAAAGCTGGTGACCACAACACCGTAACTGCCAAGACAAGTTTACAGGTGACAATGGGGACACACAGCAATTAGTCAGGATGGGAGAGAGCAAAGGGACTCTCAGCAGACAACAATCTCATTGAAACCTCTCCGATTCTTCAGCAGCTTGTCAGGGTCAGTGCTGGGAGAGTTTCTGACTTGGTGATGGGATAGATACTGGCCTCTGTGCAGTTATACATAGGTTTGCCATTTCCTGTACACTTTGCAGTTCATGATGGAATCCAAAAACAATGGCCCCAGTCTTCCCAAGGGGGACAGGCTCAGAATAAAGAGGGGTCAATTTCAGACTGAGATGGGGAGCAGTTTCTTCCCTCAGGGGCCTGGGGACCTTCACAACTCCTTGCCTCAGAGTGCTGTGGGCACACCGAGTCCTTGCGCATGTTGAAGGCGGAGATCGATAGATTCTCAATGAGTTGGGGAATATGGGGCGCAGGAAGGTGGGTGCAAGCAATCTCAGATCAGTCATGAACCCACGCAAGGAGCTGGAATTGTCTACTCCTGTTCCCACCCAGAGATAAACCACAATTAACTGGTTATTGGCCTGTCACCAGACCGTGCAAGTTGCCATGGAAACAGTGAAAAGTGACAAAGAGAGCCAACATAAACTGCTCAGCACAACGTTAAAAGGAAGTGACATCCAGGCTATGCGTACACAGGGACGGGTCAGTTAGGTGGACAGCTGGTTTGCAACGCAATGACCCCAGTTCCCTCGCTGGCTGGGTTTACCATCAAGGAGTCTCCTTCGCAACCTCTCCCCATGCCTGAGGCACAGTGATCCTCAGATTAAACCACCAACAGTCACCTCTCTCCCTCCTTCCCTCCCTACAGAGAGCACGCAGCCCTATGGTCTGGTAACTTTACCTTTGACTGTTTTTTAAGAAAACAACATTTCCAACTATTTGGAAAGCACAGTGAATTGTGAAACTGCCCTGATCACCGATGGGATTTGAAACCTTTACAGTTTGAGGATTCCGAGCTCAGGCATGCGGACACCAACCACAACAAAAGCAGGTGGAGTAGATGGGGCTACATTTCCACACAGAGCGATCGGTTTCTAGCGTTTACAAAAACATCCTGTTGAGGTGGATGCCTACAGCACAGGTGTTACGCCACATTCAAATCTGACCAACCCCTTCAAGAACCAACAATCCTTTGTCAAAGAAACTGCAGATTGTTCTGGAATGAGAAGTTAGCTGTGACTAAATGCAAACAAGAAAAAAAATATGGTAAACATCTTTGCATATCACCACGCGCATGAGGGGACAAGGAGTTTCTGTTAGACCCGTTCCCAGGCAAACAGCGACCAGAGAAACATAACTCAGTGGGCCCTTGTTCCCAACGGTGTGGAACTGGGAATTACAGAAGACCATAAGCAGTATGGACATCCAAGTACACAAACCCCAGAAGAGCAGTGCAAGAAGCAGTCGAGATGTTTTGGTTACAGGGATGGTGTAACAAAGGTTTCCCAGACTGATCCCTGGGATGGCAGCGCTGACTTACAGACAGACTAGATCAGCTCAGACTATATTCACTGGGAGCTCGGAGGAATGAGGGGAAAATCTCACAGAAACTTAACATTCTAACAGTGGCAACATGCTTCCTGTGTTGCCCATGACCAGGGAGTCCAGAACCCAGCGTGGTTGGGGGGTGGGGAGGGGTGGGGGGGTGGGGTGGATAGTCAGAGGATACAGAGTCATGTCACGTCAGACTGAGCTGAGGAGTAGAGTGGGGAGTCTGTGGGATTCTTTGCCACAGAAAGCACTTTTGTAAGGAGGAGGTAGATAGAGCTTTTTGGGCTGAAGGGATCCATAGAACCCTTACATTGGGGAATTAGGCCATTTGGCCCATTAAGTCCATACTGACCCTATGAACAGCATCCCACCCAGACCCACCCTTTCACCCTATCCCTGTATTTCCCATAGCTAGCCCACCTAACCTGCACAGCTCCAGATACTAAGGGCAACTGAATATGGCCAATCAGCCTAATCTGCACACCTTCGGTAGACTATAACCTGGTGTTGAGAGATTTCGGATTTTGTCCAGGGATGTGCAAGTTAGGGAGGGATTGGCTGTGGAAAGTTGCCCCCAAAGCCCAGGATGTGCAGGTTCAGGTGGACCATCATGCCTGGGATGCTACTCAGAGGGTCTGTGTAGACTCAAAGGGCTGATTGACCTCTTTCTGCCCTGTCGAGATTCTACAATTCTAGAAAGATCAGGAAGCACATCAGGGGGGAGTTAAAACTCTGGAATCGACCAGTGCCAGAAGACAGTGGGTGCTGTGAGCTTCCATCTGAGGAGATGGGTGATGTGGACCCCTGTTAGGAGTAGCCCAGCCAGGACTCTGCTCCAGGCCTGTGCAGTCACTGTGACGCTGCCTCAGACTAACCTTCAGAAGAGAAGCTTCCACTGTGCCTTTGCCTTGACCCCAGAGCTCACTGGACTGAACTGTGGCAAACCCATTGCGCATACGACACTTGTGGGGAAAGAGAGAGGAACGCTTTCAGCCTAATCAGTCTGCTCTGGATTACCCAACTGGAACTGGCCTTCCCCTCCCACACTCTCCACTTAGACAAGGTTCACAGAGTTCTAACTGTAACCGGGGGGGGGGGGTCGGGATAGAATTCAGGCTCGTTGGCTCTTCCCTCAGACACAGCAAGTGATGGATGTGGATGCAGTTACAGCATTTTCAAAGACATTTGGAGAAGGCCACAGCTAGGAAAGGCTGGGAGGGACATGGATCCTGGGAGCAGGCTAGTGGCACTCGGTTAGTTTGGGATTATGGTTGGTATGGACTGTAGAACCAAACGGTCTGTGTCCATGCTGTATGATTGGTGACTAATGGGAGGGGAGGGGAAGAGGCTGCTGTGTCGTGTGGGAACTCTCCCCTGATGTAATTGTGAGGGCAGAGCCAGGAACGTGAGTCAAGGCCAGTGTCTGATCTCTCCACAAGGTGTGACAGTACGGTGACTGAAATTGGTTATTTTACTCTGATTTAAGGTTTTACGACAGAGGCGCGGAGCTGTCCAGTTGAAACACCAGTGAACAGCTTGAGGGGCCTTGGGGCTTTTCTCCCTCTAAGAAGCTATAACAATAGAAGCAGCCTGAATGGGTGTGGCCCAGCTCCTGCCTAGAGAACCAGCCACCGTTAGTTTAGCTTTCAGCAGTTGCTGCTGGGATCTAGACAGTGATAGCTATTTCCCCCCTCCCTTGGTGACAGCCACAAGCTGGGAGTTTTCTGCCTGTTACAGGAACTGCATACGAGACAAACTGGTTTCTGAATTTGCCATTTTGCCAAGGGTGTCTTTATGGGATGCTCATGTATTGGATCAGTTAATTAGCAATGGTCACTTATCTATTGTTCTGTTAAGTTTCCCACTAGAGTTAAGTTATTCCAATTCCTCCTTTCCTTTTGTTGTTCTATTTTATCTATAATATTTGAATAAATTGCAATTTGCTTAACATTGAAGAGTTTGACCAATCCAATTGCTTCTGAATTTTTGAAATAAGGAAACGGGAGGGTCGAGACTACCTTCTGAATATCTGGAAGGGGTTTGGTCTGGCCAGAGCAGAGGCAGCTCCCAACTTAGGCTGATCAAAGCAGAAACTGTGATTGTAATCCTGCTTCCTCAGTGAAAAATTCCACAGTGATGCTCCAACATCCCTAAAGAGCCCTCCCCACCCCCACAGAAATACCCAGCAAGTGGATCTCCTCTGGGTAGGTAGTGTTCTGCCCATTTATCAGAGCTCCCGGAACCATAAGAGACAGGAGCAGAAACCGAGTCTGCTCTGGGCGGATAGGTTCTAGGGTATCAAGAGGGTCAAGGGTTATAGGGAGAAAGTGGGAGAATGGGGATGACAAACCGATCTACCTTTGTCTTAAATACACTCACTGACCTGGCCCCCACAGCCTTCTGTGGTAAGGAATTCCATTGATTCTCCACTCTCCGGCTGAAGAAGTTTCTTCTTAGCTCCATTCTTAAAAGGTCTTCCCTTTACTCTAAGGCTGTGCTCTCGGTCCTAGTCTCTCCCAACATCGACTCTGTCCATGCCATTCAGTATTCTGTATGTTTCAATTAGACACCACCCCCCCCCCCCCCCCCTCCCCCAGAGAATTCCTAGAGGCCTGGCACTCCAATCATAACACCATAAACAAACACATAGATCTAGATCCCATCTATCAACCCCTCAGAAAACAAACAGGAAATGACATCACCAGAAACCCCAGGAACCCCATCCAGGAGAAAGATATAAATAGAAAGTAGGAGACAACAGCTTCGCTTCACTTGGAGGTTGCCACTGATGATGTTACCTAGCCAGGTAATGAAACGTCTGGATATCAAACCTACAGCTCAGCGAGCAAACCTCCACCCTAAAGTTAACTATCAGTCATCATGTAACTCCACGGCAACAGGTCTACCAATCAGAATCCACTTTCCAACCCAGTGGCACTCTCCTCTCGCTCCCGTACGTCAGCATCTCCCGTTGATCGCCCTGATGAGCACAAAGGAGACAAACCATCCTTCTGCAAGGAAATACCCAAGTTGGTTTGGAGTGAGAGCGTGCGTGAGACAGAGCGCCCCCAGAGATTAAGGAAACGCAATTGATGGGAGTTGGACCCACACTGCAAACTTCAAAGTCTGTTGTATTTTGTTGGCGAGAAGGTGAAAGCGCAAACTGCACGGGCTGTGTTTTATTTAAATGGGGGGGGGGGGGGGGGGGGGGGGGGGGTGGCGGGGAAGTAATTGTCTGAAGGGCTCCAGTAAACACCCCACTCCTGGGGGTGTCTGCACCATTACACACCCCAGCCTGAGTCTGTCCCACACCAAGCCTTACCTGGGAACAAACTGATTAGCTGGTCTCTTGGGCCTGTACTCTGGATGTACCATGAACAGCATGTGGGGGAAGCCAGTGCCGAAATAAGCCCCATCCGTGTGGTGATGCCGTGAAGACTTGGGTGTGTAAACGTCCATACACTTGGGGCAATACAGCTTGACCATGGCCTCACCGGGGATATCAGACAGACCTGGGGGCAGCAGGAAAGGACAGACATCAGCAACATAGCCACGTTTAGTTTTAGCTGGGGGTGGGGGGGGAAATCAAAGACAAAGGGGTAACATTGAAAACAAAATCAAAAACGCAACATCGTTGGGCTCTGTGCCCATTAGGAGTGAATATTAATCACAAGCTAACCCAAGAGTTCAGGCAGCGGTAGGAACAAGTCAGACTTCGGTCAGACACCGAGCTCAAATCAGCCACAAGTTTTCCATTTTTGTTGCTCAGGAAGTTAGTCATTGAACCTGTTCACCACAAACGTTTTGAAACAAACAGGGAAAGGTTTAAAAAAAAAGGGACCGACAGGGCAACTTTTTCATGCAGAGAGAGGTACGTGTATGGAATGAGCTGCCAAAGGAAGTGGTGGAGGCTGGTACAATTGCAATGTTTAAGAGGCGTTTTGATGGGTATATGAATAGGAAGGGTTTGGAGGGGTATGGGCTGGGTGCTGGCAGGTGGGACTAGATTGGGTTGGGATATCTGGTCAGCATGGACAGTTGGACCGAAGGGTCTGTTTCCCTGCTGTACGACTCTGTCAAAAGTTCAGAACACAAAAAGCACAAATTATATTACACAAGATGAGGTCCATGAAAATTATGTCACTGACTATCTCCAAGATTCAGTCCTTTGACTGCAGCAACACCCTCTGAGTTACTGAAACCCAGGTGCTGAGTCATCACTCTCCCCCCCCCCCCCCCCCCCCCCACTCTCCCCCCCCCCCCCCCCCCCAACCTCACCAAAGACAAACTGGATCGTCTGGTTGGAACTTGCTGGGATTTACAACAACGAGGGAGAGGGGGATCTCTGAAATATGTAAAATCCTGACGGGGCTGGGCAGGCCAGATGCAGGGAGAATGTTCCTGATGCCGGGGGGGGGTCTGGGATGAGGGGTCACAATCGAATAATAAAGGGACAGGCCATTCAGGACTGAGATGAGGAAGAATCTCTTCCCTCAGGGAGTTGTGAACCTGAGGAATTCTCTCCCACAGGAAGCTGTCGGGGCCAGTTCATTAGATAGAGGGAGCTGGAGGTGGGCCTGGCGGTTGAAGGGATCAGGGAGCGTGGGGGGAGATGGCGGGAGTGGGATGATAAGATTGTATCATACTGAATGGTGGGTCAGGCTCGAAGGGCCGAATGGCCTCCGGCTGCACCGACATTCCAGGTTTCAATGAAGCTCCTTGATCATCTGGTCACAGCTGACCGAATGATGCCTGAAGCAGGTTGCTGTGCTTTCACTGTCTGGTATTCTCTTCAGTTAGTGTCCCCCAGAGACCCTTAAAGTAAACCGTTAACTCAGCTCACTGGTTCTTGATCTATGTTCTGGAAATTCCCATCGCCAACGTTGTCATTCTGAAAGCTCCTCACTGCCCACTGGTTTCACCGAGTTGCAAGTATTGGGGGACTTGTTCCTAATACTACATGGAGACGACTGACAGCACAGCACCCCACCCCTGCTGCTCTTGGCCTCTCCCCTTATTGGGGATGGTGGTCCAGGAATGGGAAACGTGACCAAACCGGAAAACCCAACACAAAGTGGAACAGAAGCCACCAATTGCAGCACGGTGGGTTTTCAGCTCACCCCACAGTGAAGAGGGTTACCTCAGATCACATCGGGATCTTGATCAGACGGACCAATGGGCTGAGGAGTGGCAGACAGAGTTTAATTTAGATAAATGTGAGGTGCTGCAAATCAGAGCAGGACGTATACACGTAATGGGAAGGTGTGAGGGAATGTTGCTGAACAATGAGTGCAGGTTCATAGTGAGGATCTAAAATCTGGATTTAGGCTGGTCTCAGTAGCAACCATTTAATGCATGCCTTTACCAACTACAGAAGTGTAGGTTAGCTCGCAGAGCTGGGAGGTTCATTTCCAGATGTTTCGTCACCATACTAGGTAACATCTTCAGTGGGCCTCAGGCAAAGCACTATACATGATTCCTGCTTTCTATTTGTGTGTGTGTGTGGGGGGGGGGGGGATTCTTTGGGTTGTGATGTCATTTCCTGGTTTTCCCCCCTCAGGTGGTGGTAGTTGGGGTCTAACTCGATGTGTTTGTTGATAGCGTTCTGGTTAGAATACCACACTTCTTGGAAATCTCGTGCGTGTCTATGTTTAGCTTGTCCGAGGATGGATATGTTGTCCCAGAAGACAGGGAGGATCAGACAGATGTTGTGAAACTTGAAAGGGTTTAGAAAAGATCTACAAGGATGTTGCCAGGGTTGGAGGGTTTGAGCTACAGGGAGAGGCTGAACAGGCTGGGGCTGTTTTCCCTGGAGCGTCGGAGGCTGAGGGGTGACCTTATAGAGGTTTACAAAATTATGAGGGTCATGGATAGGGTGAATATACAAGGTCTTTTCCCTGGGGTGGGGGAGTCCAGAACTAGAGGGCATAGGTTTAGGGGGAGAGGGGAAAGATATAAAAGAGACCTAAGGGGTAACTTTTTCACACAGAGGGTGGTACGTGTATGGAATGAGCTGCCAGAGGATGTGGTGGAGGCTGGTACAATTGCAACATTTAAGAGGCATTTGATGGGTATCTGAATAGGAAGGGTTTGGAGGGATATGGGCCGGGTGCTGGCAGGTGGGACTAGATTGGGTTGGGATATCTGGTCGGAATGGACGGGTTGGACTGAAGGGTCTGTTTCCATGCTGTGTATATCTCTGACTCAGACTCTCAGTACTGCTGATTCTTATATGAAGAATGTAATAAATCCTCACCACGTGTCAGAAAAATGGACAGAGTTTACCAGGACCTCTTCTGGGATACAGTGTCCCCACTCTGGGCGGGGTGTACAGGGACCCCTTTTACAGTGTCCCTTTCTGGTCACCCAGTTATGGGAAGGATATTAGCAAGCTGGAGAGTTTTCAGAAAAGATGTACCAGGATGTTGCCAGGCATGGAAGGTTCAGTTATAAAGAAAGGCTAGATAGCCTAGGATGTTTTGCATTAGAGAGTGTAGGAGGTTGAGAGATGAGCTGTTAGAACCTTATAAAATAATGAGAGGTATTGATAGAGTTGCCAGTAGGTGTCTTTCCTCAGGAACGGGAAATTTTTTTAGACGAGTGGGGCACATTTCTAGGGGAGGGGAGAGAGATTTTAAAACACACACACACACACACACAGGGCCATCTTGGTTTTTACACTCTGGGTTAGTGTGTGGAATGCGGTTACACTGTTTAAGACGACATTTTGCTGGATACATGGATAGGAAAAGGTGTTGGAGGGATGTGGGCCAGGAGCAGGCAGGTGGGACTGGTACAGTTTGGGGATTATGGTCAGCATGGACTGGTTGGGCTGAAGGGTGTGTTTCCCTGCTGGATGACTCTGACTTTAAGAGAACGAGGAGCGAGAGGAGGCAGTGCAGCGCCTCAAGCCTGCTTCACGTTCAGTTTGATCCCCGCCTGCTCTCATCTCGGACCCAGCTCCACTTTGCTGTCCATACTCCATACCCCCTCAACCTGAATTAAAAATCTGTGTCCCTGCCTTGAATTTACTCAGGGCCCCAGCATCCGCCACACTCCACAGATTCACAACCCTTGGAGAGAAAGGCAGGATTTCCAAAGTCACGCTTAAATCTGCTCCTCTATAGCTGAAAGCTATGACCCCTGATTCTCGATTGACCCTCAAGAAGCAATATCCCCTCTACACCTGCTCTGTCAATTCCCATCCACATCATACATATCTCCATTAGATTACCTCTCATTTTTGTAAACTCCAGAGCAAATCAATCTGAAAGTAAACTCAGTGTCTTTGCTCAAAAGGAACCCCCTGACCAAAGCCCTCCATGAACAGAGATGATGAAGCCCACCCATCTGTTGGATTATTGGAGAGAAGACGGTTAAGTCCAATGATATTAGTGCTGCACTCTCACTGACTGTGAGACACTCTAGGACATGCTATGGCTCCATCTCAAACAGAGGTTGACTTACCAATAGGAAGCATGGGCTGGTTCTCACAGTACACCCGAGGGCAGTAGCCAAAGTCTCCCTGCTGGTATTTCTCAAGCTGAAAGCAAACACATCGATTCCATTAAGCACAGCAAAAGTCACAAGCAAAAGCTGCAAACAACGTGGGGAAGGTCTCCGAGACATGTCCGAATGGGAGCAGGTAGACTTTGGTTTCTGTTTGTGAACCTGCGTGCATGCTTGGTAGGTGGGGCAGCAAAGAGACAGGACAGTCACAATGCAATTCAATGGCAGAACAATGTCAAGGGAGCGAACAGCCTCGGACTGCCCTGTGGGCAGCTGTCTTTTGTTGGACTGAAGGAGTGGTGCCCACATCAGGGGGCAAGGAGAAGATCTGTAACCAATGACCATCTGACCCATGGTCGAAGTGTTCATCAGGACTGGGCAATAATGCCCAGTGGGATTGTAAACCAGCCTTAGCTGGCACCCAGGCAGGAAAAATAAATAATCAAGGGTGAGACAGTGGGCGCTGGGGTGAATGGGGGGTACTTGCAGCTGGGTATATGAGCCACAGTCAGCGGTTTCCCTCTGTCCCACAGCATGAAGGAAGAGAAACCAGGCTGAAGTGGGAGGACCTCCATCTTGGACTTGGGATAAAATCCAAGTTTGGGATCTGTGGTAGATCTACAAGGACGTGCTGTACTGGGGTGGGGGTTACTGGAATGGTCGGTCAGGTAGATCCCAGGGAAGGGCGGGGGTCTGGAATGACCGGTCAGGTAGATCCCAGGGAAGGGCAGGAGTTGAGGAGCCTCATATGGAGCAGGAACAGTATCACATGCCTGTTGGTAAGTTGTAAATTCTATGACACCAACGCACAGAGGGAAATGGCTTGCTGACTGACGTCCAGTCACGTATATTATGGATGTGCAGCACTAGATTGTTCAATGCCTTCCCAATCATCATCCTCAGGGTGTGAGGACCTCTCTCTGGAGCTGGACCTCTTACCCCAGAGGCAGGACATGACCACGAGACCACACAAGTCCTCAACCCCTCTGTTTCCACCTTTCCCCACAGATTAATCTCTGTACATGAACTGGTTCAGGTTAAGAGAGAAAGCGTCAATGGTGTTCATTTATTTTGAAAATTCATGTATGGAATGTGGGCACCGCTGGCAGGATGCTGCATTTCCTGCCCCTGTCCCTAGTTGTCCCCCCCTTGAGAAGGTGGGGGTGAGCTGCATTTCCTGCCCCTGTCCCTAGTTACCCACCCCCCTTGAGAAGGTGGGGGTGAGCTGCATTTATTACCCTTGCCCTGAGTTGCCCCCACCTTGAGAAGGTGGGGGTGACTGCATTTACTGCCCCTGTCCCTAGTTGCCCCCCCTTGAGAAGGTGGAGGTGAGTTGCCTTCTTGAACTGCTGCAGTCCATGTGCTGTGGGTAGACCCACAATGTCCCTTAGGGAGGGAATTCCAGGATTGGGCCCCAGTCTGAAGTCTGTCCCATTCAGCACGGTGACAGTGCCACACAACACGGTGAACCAAGCAAGGTGAAAACAAGGACTGCAGATGTTAGAAACCAGAGTCTAGATTCCTGAAGAAGGGCTCATGCCCGAAACTTCGATTCTCCTGCTCCTTGGATGCTGCCGCGCTTTTCCAGCAACACATTTTCAGCTCTGATCTCCAGCATCTGCAGTCCTCACTTTCTCCTTGAGATTAGAGTAGTGCTGGAAAAGCACAGCAGGTCTGGCAGCTGCTCAAGTGCACACTGCACCTTGTTGTTGTTTCTGGCTCCAAGATAAAATGAAGGCCAGGAGGTGTCCCTCTCTGTACCTGCACACACCAGCAGAGGGGTGAGCCAGCACACCAGCAGAGGGGTGAGCCAGCACACCAGCAGAGGCCTGTGTTGACAGAACCCTCACGTCCCCTTCCCAAAGGGGCCCACAACTGTCTATACACCAAGCTCTGCAGCTCACTCCCAGTTTTCCCAGTCAGTGTGCCCTGATCCTAACTCGAACACACAAACCTTCCTGCTTGAGGCAGATTGTCAGAGTGAAGGTGGTTACCTGAGCACGGGTGTGCAATGCCGCAGGGTGACTGGCGACCTTTGCTGTGAAAAGGTGTTACCCAAACAAGTGCCTATTTGAGGGGATTCGGATGATCGAATGACACAAGCATCACTGGATTGCAGTGAATGAGTCATGGGGAACAGGGTGGAGAGCACACAGTGAAGCCTACACTTCAGGGGTGGGTGTGGGGGTGCTTGTGAGGGCATAGCAGGGGGAGGGGTGAGGGGTGGGATGGTTAATGGAAACATTTGTGAACAAGGTGCAGAGAGACAGCACCCCCTGTGAGCTTCCATAATATGATCTGGAAATCACAGCAAATCGTTTTCAATGCACACTCTTCCCAGGTTTCCGAAACCATGCTCACAAACATGATCGCTCCCAACCATTTGGTTTTATAAGGTGGTGGTGAGGGGGTCACCGTGGAAGAGTTACAGTTTACTAACAGCCTGGTGGATCCCTGAGCCATAAAGCAGGCTGGGAAAACACTGATTGAGAAACGTGATGGGAGTTAGACAGCACAGCAGGCTGCATACCTCAAAGGTGCCTGATACTTTAGGTGTTTGTCGTCTTTTACAAAACAAACTGACAGCAACCAGTCTTTCCAGTTCAATGGCACGGAATGTCTGGTGTTTGGAGGCTTCCTGGCAACATGCCTGATCACTGCTGTTGTTCTCAGTCATGGGACTTTACCGAATCCAGGATACCCGAGAGAGAGAGAGAGAGAGAGAGAGAGAGAGAGAGAGAGAGAGAGAGAGAGAGAGAGAAGAGAGAGAGAGAGAGAGAGAGAGAGAGAGAGAGAGAGAGAGAGACAGAGAGAGCACAGGGAAAGCACCTTTTCCCTGGCTCACTCGCACCGTGCCCAGTGGGAGACCGACAGGGCAAGCTTCCCAGTGGCAAGTCAATTCCTGCCCACAATACATTTGCAAATGTTGCTGCAGGATTTGCAAACTGGGTGGAGGCCCATTGCACTGAATGACTCATTCTGTTGCTATAGGAGGGAGGGAAGGGGCGAGAGAGAGAGAGAGAGAGAGAGAGAGAGAGAGAGAGAAAGAGAAGAGAGAGGAGAGAGAGACTTGCATTGGGGGTGGTACCCTGAAGGGCTGCCATATTCAGGTCTGGGGTGTGGGTTGGCCTGGAGGGTTCCTGAGTCGATTGACTGAGTAAACCAGGCTGACTGACCCAGCAGTTTCAATAACTAACAGGCAATCTCAATGAAACAGAGAACATTCTGACAGAATCTGAGGGGGTACACACATTCCCCCCCTCCCCAATCTCCTGTCAAACACTGCTGTACTGTGTCTTGGCAAATTTGTTTGGTTCGGTCTCTGCTGCGTCCCAGCGATCCCAAGACAAGCTAAACAGAGGACAGCCAGAATTCCTAGCAGCATGGTAGTCAGCCACACAGACTAGCATGTAGACCTGGACCACTACAACAAACACCACATTACAGCAGTGCTTCACAGGGGACTCCACAGCACTGAGGGGGTCCCCGAGATAGGAAACAAAACGCCTGCGAATCCACTTCCCAGCTTGGCGAACATACTCCCAACTTTGAGCTACAAGCCTTTCTGCAAACCTTCAGCGCCCTTGTTCTGCTGGTCAAGGACATGACTACAAGGCACCAGTTCACAGTGTGCCTGCGCCACCTTCTGCCAGGAGGACAGCACTGCAGGAAGACCCGGGAATTCTCTGCAGGTTTGGTTTCCCCAATCAGACACAAGGCAGAAAACAGCCCTCTTCCCTCCCTGTCCATGGAACCATCCAGCTGCCTCTGAAATGTCCCCAATGTGCCTGTTCCCACCCCCTCTTCACACAGTGTGTTCCAGCTCCACCCGCTCACTGCGTGAAATACCTCCCTCGCACATCTCCCTTAAACTTCTCCCCTCCCCACCCCGTCTCACCCTGACCCTGTGCCCCCTTGTAATTGAAACTTCAACCCCTGGGAAAAGCCCCTGACTCTCCCACCCTGCCTGTTCCCCTCATTACTGTGTAGCCCTCTATCAGGGTCTCCCTCAGTCACCGTCTTTCCAGTGAAAACATTCCTAGCCTTTATAACCTTCCCTCACAGTCAATGTCCCCGAGACCAGGCAGCGTCCTGGTGAACCCTCCCTGCACGCTCTCTCCGTCCCCAGAGCTTCCGCCTCCTCCTGATGGTGTGGCGACCAAACCTGCACATCATACCCCAAACGCGGCCGAACCAGGGTTTTATAGAGCTGCAACGTGATTGGGCAATGCTTGTACTCCATGCCCCACGAGTTACAGGTTTCCCTGGGCGTTCCGCCCCCCAGCTTTTCAAGTTTTTTTTTCTTTCTTTTGTCTGTTACAGTAAAACCGACACCCCCAAGCCCCCCCAGGAAAGGGAAGAGGGGGGTTGGTGAGCTGACCTACCATCTGGGCAATCCCTCGGTTGGTGAGAATGTAGCGGGCGTGAATCAGTCCGTACAGCATTTCAGCGGCTTGCTCGATAAGGTCACTCTGGTTCGGATTGTCCTCCAGTTCCTCATCTGCTTAACACAACGGTGGACAGAAACGTCAGCGGGAGGTTACAGTCAGAGTGCAGCACTGCTGCAAGGCACACAGCCCCCTGCCAGCCTCAGCAAAGTACAGAACACCACACATTTCAAACATCCCCGCCAAACCAACTTCACAAACCTCAACTCCGTCACGGGGGGAGATGGACCCTCCGCCAGGGAAGGTACAGCAGCAGGGGGCTCTCGCACTGTCTCAGGGGGGAGATGGACCCCCCCCCTCCCCAGGGAAGGTACAGCAGCAGGAGGGTCTCACACTGTGTCTCAGGCAAGACAAGACAGAACAGGCTCTGACCGAGGACTTGAAAAGGATGGGGTCAATTAGCCAGGCCTGGGTGGGAAGGCAAAAACACAAGGCCGTCACTGAGAAAGCAGGCTGGGACTTGTACAGGAGACTGCTGAGCAGCGTGGGGGTGAAATCGGAGGGGTCATTCCCAGGATGGTGCTGCACAAAGGGCTCATGTGGTGCTGTAGTAGCATCCGTACCTCTGAGGCAGGAGGCCCGGGGGAAGGCCCACCTGCTTCAGAGGTGGGTCACACCGTCCCTGAGCAGATGGTGGAGGGTATCTCTGAACCTGCCTCCCAGGCTGACAGAGTGAACTGGCTGTGGGTGGATGCTCTACGTCTCTAGCTATGGACAGGCACAGGCCCATGATGAGGCAGTCCCTGCTCCTACCAACTAAACGGTAATGAACCAGGGAAAATATAAACCTTTGGTACCAAACATTCTAAAGGTAACTTCAGGAATGAAAGCAAAGTGCTGCTCCCACGGCACCACATCACAAGCTGCAGATAGTTCAGCAGCTCCCTCTCACACACAGACAGGAGGCGGCCATTCAGCCCCTCCAGCCTGTTCCAGAGGGCCATGGCCTTAATACCCTTCCTTAAAAATAAATCCCTGTCCCTCCAGCTTTTGACAGCTGAGAGGGGGAAGCAGTTGGGTTCAGCAATCCCCTCTCTGAGGCTTGGCACTAGGTAACAGCCACCGTGGCCTAGACCAGGAGCAGGGAACAGCCGAGTTGGACGGCCTGTTTCCACGCTGCAGACTACGATGAATGGAGAGAGACCCCAATTCAACAATCAGGATTCTGTTCAATTTCAGGTGCATCGGGAAATAACCTGAAGAGCTGCACACGAGGGTGAAATGAATGAGGTATTCACGGATTCAAATCGAGAGTCTCTCGTGCACATGCATGCACATGCAGTGAACCAGAGGATAATGTCACACACACACACACACACACACACACACACACACACACACACAAAGCTAAAGTGGTGGGTTTTATAAACAAAACCCCAAGATGCAGGCAGAGGAGAAAAGGGATGTCCACAAATACACGACTCACTAACACAATGTTCTTGCTGTGCTCAGGAGATTTGTAGCTTCATTTGACTCAATATTCCAAATAAAGAGAGTTACAGATAGTTTGTTACTGTTCACACTGGCTGCATTTCTCAGAGGATTCTTGAATCAGGAACATCAGTTTCTAGGATACCGACACAAACCACAAAGGAATGTTTTGGGTGTTTTTTGGGAAAGGATGTTTGTGGATGTGGTGCCGATCAAGTGAGGGCTGCTTTGTCCCTGGATAGTGTTGAGCTTCGAGTGTTGTTGGAGCTGCCCCCATCCGGGCCAAGTGGGGAGTATGCCCTCACCCTCCTGAGGTGTGCCTTGGAGATGGTGGGACAGGCTTTTGTTGGGGGTGGTGGGGGGAGAAAAGAGTCCAGAGGGTGATCCCTTATTTTGAGTGGAGGCCCTCTGGTCCTACACTCTCCCACACAAGGGCAAATAGGCTCCCTACCTCTCCCCCGTCACTGCCCCCAAAGAATCCGGAGAGATTGACAAAGATCACCTTGCATTATTCTAAACTCCGATGAGTACAGGGCCAGCCCACTCAACTTTGCCTCATAAGAAAGTGCCCACCTCCCTGGGATCAGCCACATGGATCTCCCCTGGATGATTACCGATACCAGCCCAGCTGTCCTTCAATACTGAGCCCAAAACTGTCCAGTATTCCGGGAGTCAGCTGACTGCCTCCTTGTACAATCTCAGCAAAACCTCCCTGCTTTCATCCTCCTTCCCCCTTCAAATAAAAGGCCAGCTTTCCATGTCCCTTCCCCCCCACGACCTGCGGATCCAAGTTCCTGATGATTCACAGCCTGGAAATCTGGTTTGAGTCAGTGGGCAGCAGCTCACTCAGACTTCAGCACAACACGGAATAGGAGCCAAACCGCATGCAAAAGGCTGGCTCGCTCACTCGCTCGCTCGTCAATGAGATGCAGCGACAGTGAGATGAGGGGATTGAGCAAGGAATAAACTATCACCACCCACCTCGCTCCCAACACGGCAGCTTTTCACCTCCGAGAAAGGTGTTAAAAGCTGTGCCCTGGCTGGAAACTTGGGGAGAATTTTATTCCAGTTTCAAAGAGGCACAGGCCCACAGCACACAGGAGCCCTTGGCCGTGCTTCAAGCTGATGTTAGACAGGGACACAGCATGTCTGGATTTGTTCAATGGAAACAGCCCTCAGGGCTAGAGAGTTGGGTGTTTGGAGCCCAGGCACAGTGCAGTAAACTGCACCACCTCCTGGTGGAGGAACTGTACGGCACAGTGCACACAACAAACACACTTCACTGTATCATGGGACACATGGCAACAATAAAATCAAAGGCAACTCTGTGAATATTCCGTGTGCGCGAGATACAGACCCCATTTCCAGAAAGAGTCAGGAAACGTAATTTCGGATTCTGCTCACAGGAAACCACTGGGTGTGACAGATCTCTTTCTTGGTCAAGTGCATGAGTTAGTGAACATAGGAACAGGGAGGAGGCCATTCAGCCCCTCAAACCTGTTCAACCGTTTAGTGAGATCCTGGCTGATCTCTGGCCTAACTCCACATATCTGCCTTTGGCCCATATTCCCTACTCTCCTTCCTGAAGGGAACTATATCCATCAACAACTGATCCACCATCCACTGCCATTTGTGGTACAGTCTCAAAGCTCGCAGGAATGCTTCTAAACATCTCTCCTGAATGGTCCAGGACCACCACCTCAGACTTGGCTCCCTCGGTCTAGAATCCTCAACCAGTGGGAGGAGCTTATCTACCCTGTCTTTTCCTGTTAATGCCCTGAAGACTTTAATCAGATCATCCTTTACTTTCTAAAACATCTGGAGAAAACAGGCCTCGTTTGTATAACTGCTCCTTGCAAGGTCACCCCTGCAGTCCAGGTCCCAGGCTTGTTCTCCCTCCACGGAGACACCACCCTTCTGAAGGTGCAGTGCCTAGATCTGCTCTCAGTCCTCCAAGTGGGCTCGATCTAGGGCTCTGTGTAACTTCTGTATCCCTGTACTCCAGGGATATAAAGCTTTGGTGGTCAAATGCGTGACTCCTTACCCAGTATTTCTGCAAGATACGATGGACTGGTCCTCCCAAACTCAGTCAACAATGTGCCTACACCCTGACGCTGTCCAGACTGGGAAGGAATGGGTGTCATCGTGGAGAAGGGAGGGACTGGGACTCTCACTGACACCGTCTCCCCCCACCCGAATCCCTAGCAGTATGGCAGAGTGCTGGAACAGGGCAGAGTGCTGGAACAGCCAGCCCTGGAGCTGAGGGACAGGACCGCTGCACTGTCAGTCCGGACCCCACAGCTCCCATCACCTTTACCACCACATACCGGGCTCAAGGTCCAGAATCATATCCAGCGCCTGGCGGTAATGAGGCACCTGCTCGTTCAGGCCGGTCAGATTGAACTTGTCCTGAATATAATCTTCATCGACCTAGAGGAGAGAAACAGACAGGGGGCGGTGAACAGACAGGACTGGAACAGTGGCAAGTCAGTCACTCACTCACGACAACTGAACAAATAACCCAAGGCCAACTCTCAGTGTGCAAGCAGGCCATTCGGCCCACTGAGTCAATACTGACCCTCTGAAGAGCATCCCACCGCCTATACCAGGACCCCTGCATGTCCCACGATTATTCCAACCAGCCTGCACAGCCGTGAATACCATGGGTAATTTAACATAGCCAATCCACACTAATCTGCATATCTTTAGACCGTGGGAGGAACTCCACACAGACAGACAGTCGCCCGGGGCTGGAATCGAGCCTGGGTGTTGGGAGGCAGCAGTGCTAACCGTTATCTACCTGACCATCAGTGAGGAGGGGGACAGGCCCTCATTGATATGGGAACGGAGGAGAGAGAGAGAGACAACGGCCTTCTCACAGATGGACATAGGCTGCAGCAGACACTCTGGATTTAGCCCCCGCCCCAATTAATACCAGGTCCGTGAATGATCAACAAACCTGACCTTTAAGACATTCAACAGCAGAGATAAGTCACGGGTAAGGGCTGGTTTTCCAGGCACAAAGCACAGCCCGGTGTAAGGGATCAGGGTCTGGCCCCTCAGTTCCCAGGGTCACAGCCCGGAGTAAGGCATCACCTTGGTCTGCTCACCTTTAATGACCTCTGTATTGCAAAACAAAAGCCCCATTGACCTCACATTGGACATTTTCAACTCTTTCCTTCCCGACAGATTAATTTTGGGGAAGTGATGCCCAGATTCCATTTTTCAAAATTCAAACAGCGAGAGCTGGAAAACCTCAACTGGCTCAATGTATCCGTTAGTATCATGGTTTCATTTTCTGATCAAGGGGAGACCGAGCCTGGGTACAATAAAACGGAATCAAAGTGCGGCTCATGGTCTCAAGCTGTTGGAACGGCAGGCAGATTCCTGATGGGAGTCCCACTTCAATCATACATTCCCTACAGTTGGAAGCAGGCCATTCAGCCCATCTAGTCCACATCGACCCTCTGAAGAGCATCCCACCCAAGACCCAGCCCCCAGCCTAACCCTGCATTGCTCATGGCTCATCCACCAAGTCTGTCCATCCCTGGGTACCACGGGTTAGTTTAGCGCGGCCATTTCACTCTTATGTGCACATTGGTGTCTGTAGAATGAAACTGGAGCACTCAGGAAACCCACACACACACACACGTGGGGGCAGAATGTGCTAACTCCATACAGACATACACTGGCAGAGTCAGACAGCACAGAAACTGACCCTTCAGTCCAAAGCTGCATGGTGACCAGGTTTCCCACCTGTCTCACACCATGGCCAAGCTAAAGGGGAGATCATGTGTCTTGGAGAACACCCCCAAGGGTGGAGGCGAACACAGAGCCTTGGCCCTGTGAGACACTAGTGCTAACCGCTGAGGTAGCACACCCCCTTTCTCGGTCGGTGCAGAACCTGGAAAGCAGCACTGGGCAAAAAAGTTCTTGAGCAGTTTGACACAGAGAGCGAGGTGGTGGTGGAGGTTTAGGCAGGTTTAAAACTGGAGAAATCCTCAGATCTAGGAGGAGTTGCATCCCAGGCTGCTGTGGGAGAGGGGGGAGGAAATCAGAGGGGCTGTGACCCAAATTTTTAACTCCCGTCTGACCACAGGGGAGGGGCTAGAGGACTGGAGGATGGCGAATGTGGTTCCATTCTTCAGGAAGGATGACAATTTTGGGAGGAGAGAATTAACTTACACTTCTGACTGTTACAGTTTGATCAGGGATAGGCTGCATGGCTTTGTTAGCAGCCAGTCCGACCTCTCAAATTTGATTGGATGTTTGAGGAATGACCAGCCGTGTCGTGAGGCGAGTGCAGTGGATGCACGCTGCCTGATGAGCAGCATCCTTTTCTTGGCCAATCTCATGACCTATCTGCAATCATGCTTGCTGGATGCTCCATTTGTTTCTCTACATCCATTCGTGGGGTGTTGGCATCGCTCTCTAGACCAGTATTGGCCACCCCCAATGGCCCAGTTAAGATCAACCACAACGATGTGCGTCTGGAGTCACGTGTAGGCCAGACCGGGTAAAGGCAGCAGTTTCCTCCCCTCAAGGACAGGAGGGAACCATTCTTCCCCTCCATTTCATCATCGTTGTTAGATTCTCAACTCCAATTCCACCATCTGCCATGGTCAGATTCAAACCCAAGTCCTCACAACAACCCACTGGCACAGAGGCTCAGGGGTTAGCAGGGCTGCCTCACGGCTCCAGGGACCCGGGTTCGATTCCAGCCTCGAGCAGACTGTGTGAAGTTTGCACATTCTCCCCGTGTCTGCATGGGTTTCCTCTGGGTGCTCCGGTTTCCTCTCAGTCCAGGGATGTGCAGGTTAGGGTGGATCGGCCATGGGAAATTGTCCCATAGTGTCCAGGGATGTGCAGGTTAGGATGGATCGGCCATGGGAAATTGTCCCATAGTGTCCAGGGATGTGCAGGTTAGGATGGATCGGCCATGGGAAATTGTCCCATAGTGTCCAGGGATGTGCAGGTTAGGATGGATCGGCCATGGGAAATTGTCCCATAGTGTCCAGGGATGTGCAGGTTAGGATGGATCGGCCATGGGAAATTGTCCCATAGTGTCCAGGGATGTGCAGGTTAGGATGGATCGGCCATGGGAAATTGTCCCATAGTGTCCAGGGATGTGCAGGTTAGGGTGGATTGGCCATGGGAAATTGTCCCATAGTGCCCAGGGATGTGCAGGTTAGGGTGGATTGGCTATGGGAAATTGTCCCATAGTGCCCAGGGATGTACAGGTTAGGGTGGATTGGCCATGGGGAATTGTCCCATAGTGCCCAGGGATGTACAGGTTAGGGTGGATTGGCCATGGGGAATTGTCCCATAGTGCCCAGGGATGTACAGGTTAGGGTGGATTGGCCATGGGGAATTGTGTCCAGAGAGGTGTAGCTTAGGTGCATTAGTCAGGATTAGGAGTCAGTCTGGGTGGGTTACTCTTCGGAGGGTCATTGTGGACTTGTTAGGCCCAAGGGCACTGTAAGGATTTTAAGTCACCATGGATCCCTGGGATAACAGTCTAGTGATGATACCATGAGTCAGTGTCAAGGAGTCGAGTGTAGCTGGGCAGTGCGCCTACCGGAGATACATTTTCAAAAGACAACCACTGTGCTGTCACCACAGTAACACCTTGAACAGAGTTCACCTGCCAGCCAACTGAAGCATGTCCACACCCTCCCCCAACCCCCACTTTGAAACTTGATCCTCTTGCCTCTGTCCCGTTCCTGCAACAAGAGCCCAGTCTCTTCCTTCCCAACAAGGAGAGGGGTCAGGAGGGGAGGTGGAGTGGAGTGGGGCTGAGCCTGCGGTGCAGATGAACCTATATGGGTGAGCGGACTGAGCCCCTAGCAGGGAGTAGAATGAGCTCAGTCTCCGTGAGGATGAAGCTGCAGCTACCTGGCCTCGGGAAACCAGCACCGACTAACCCAGGCCGCGCTCAGAAACCCACCTCACAGAAGAACTCATTGCCTCGCAGTCCGCAGAACCAGGAGATCCACGACACTTCCTCCGAGCTGCTCATCTTCGTATCCTCTGAAAGAAGGGGGAAGAAGCAAGAGGAGGAAGGTGGGGGAAACAGAGAGGGGGAGGGAGAGTGAGCAAGTGATCAGGTAAACCTAACTCCTCGTGGCACCGCCTGTGCCCCCCCCAAATGATTACAGCCGGCCCCTAATTACCCAACTTCACAGGGCCTGCAGTTCCCACTGAAACCCAGCACTAGCCCTGAGCAAACTGCAGCCCACAACACCAGGCTACAGTCCAACAGGTTTATTTGGAGCGGTGCTCCTGCCTCAGGGAGCTAGCTGCCTGACGATGGGATGGGGTTCTGAAAGCTTGCAGTTCTAAATCCATCTTTTGGACTGTCACCTGCTATTGTGTGATTTTTCAACTTTTGTCCACCCCCGGCCAACCTTGGCACCTCCACATCAACCTGCATCCCTCTTCGCCCTCCTCGTGCCTGGAGACATCACTACGTACACTGAACTGGTACGTCCAACACACACACACACGGTCTCACTTTCTCAGGGAGCAGCTGACAGCAGGTACAGGGTAACCCTTACTGCACCCCGCTGTCTCCTGGGAATACTGCAGATACAGCAGCTCATCCAGCCCAGCTTTCAGTCCGAGTGGAACAGCAATCCACAGCCAGCAACTGGAGCAGTGCCACGACAGAGTAATAAAGCACCAACACACCATCACCCTGCCTCAACTCACCAACGCAAGACGCACGCAGGAAGTCAGTGCATTAACCGGCCCAGTGGGCCGAGGAACAGCAGATGGAGATTAATTTAGGTCAGTGATCGGGCCCTGGGGAGGGTTAGAGGACAAAGAGATCTCAGAGTACAGGTTCACAGCTCCTTGTAAGTGGAGCCATGGGAAGGCAGAGTGCTGAAGGCTGCTTTCTGAATGCTTGCTTTCATCAGTCAGAGTACAAGAGGTGGAACGTCATGTTGCAGCTGTATAAGACCTGGGTGAGGCCACATTGGGTACACAGTGTGCAGCTCTGGTCACCCTCCTACAGAAAGGTTATTATTAAACCAGAAAGAGTGCAGGAAAGATTTACTGGGATGTTATTGGGACTGGAAGGTTTTGAATTGTAAGGAGAGGCTGGACAATTTTTCCTGGAGTGTAGGAGACTGAGGGATGACCTTTTAGAGGGGTCACAAAGCTAGTCCCGTCTTTTTTTTTTACTAAAAGTTGTTCCTTGGCTCCAGGAGACTCTGTCCTTGATTTTTTTCAGATGGGTTATAAACTAGGCCAGGTTCCGATCAGACTGGTTTGGTATGGAAATGAAAAAGGATTTGGAGGGGCCTTTTGTTTCTATGTAAACAGATGAGACCTCAGGCCAAAGTGGTCATGTTTTAGAAGTGACCTGTATAATGAAAGGGGCGTGGTCAGCTCTCTAACTGAGCGGAGCAGTTTTAGTTCAGTCCAGAACTGGTTGGGAATTCAACAGGGAGCTGTGTGGAAACTCTCTCACTCTCTTTGTGCCCATCAACTTCAACCTGGCAGCGTGTTCCCTTGATACTGGGGTTTAAAGGGGATTTGCTGATCGGGACTGGTGTGTATATTCAAAACAGCAGAATAAAGTCTAGTTTGGATAGACTGAGAACTTATAGGAGTTCTTTATTCTGTTCTTCGCAATTCATTGGGTAATTTTCAGAATAAATTTTTTGACTGCTTTTAAACCTGGTAGTTAATCTCGCTAACTTAATCCAGGTAATTTCCACTGTAAATTTACCAGATCGCAAAGTTATGGTCTGGGCTGCCTGCTTAAGAATGTTGAGAGTGGTCTGGCCCAGAGGTCTATAAAACCATGAGGAACGTAGATAAGGAAGGTGGGAAACAACGTTTCCCCAGGATAGGGGAGTCTAAAACTAGAGGGCTTGGGTTTAAGGTGAGAGGGGAGAGATACAGAAGGGTCCAGAGGGGCAACATTTTTCACAGAGGGTGGGGAGTATCTGGAACAGGCTGCCAGAGGTAGTGGTGGAGGAGAGTACAATTTAGACAGGTACATGGATGGGACAGGGGACGGAGGGATACGGACCAAACACAGACAAATGGGACTAGTTTAAATTGGGAAAACTGGGCGGGCATGGGTGAGTTGGGCTGAAGAGCCCGTGTGAATGCTCGAAACTTGGATGACTCAACGGGATTGGGATCAGACCAGGAAACCTGAGAAGCTACACTCACTGAGCAGGTACACAGACTAGGGCACTGAAACGCACAGGCACACAGGGGTTAGACAAGGGAGGTACTGAGCTGCTGCTGTTCCCATCAGTGGAGAACCCAGACACGGTCTTGGGGGAAAAAAAAAAGGATTGACCATTTAGCTCCGAGCTGAGAAGTTTTCACCTGGAGTGTTATAAACTGTGGGAAACCGGTTGTGGGAGCTCACAGGATTGGTTATATTTGAACCCAAGGCTGATAGATCGGAGCACAAGGAATTCATGAGATGGGGGAATTGGGCAGAAATGTGGACAGTGGATCGGTTATGATCCTAAGGAACAGGGCAGCGGGCTCAGGAACTGTACAGCCCGCTCCTGATCCTTTTTTTTTAAAAAGAAGTGGTCTGTGTGGGAGAGTGTAGCAGGAATATCTTCACTCACCTAACAGGCAGTCTGAGACACAAGGGAGCTGCCTGACTCCAGAAAGACAGCAGCCCGTCACAACCACAAACCAAGGGGAGGCCAGTTACTCAGCAGGAAGCTTCGAAAGGAGACGTTAAAACAACACCGGGGCCTTCGGAGGGCAGGGAGCAAAGGTCACCTGCGCAGGACTGCATCAGCGAGTTATCCTGTGAACGGGTGTGGCAGCAATCTAAACTGTTGGACTCATACGGCCAGCCACCTGATAGGTCACGGTCGGTGTGTCCCAGCTATTCCTTCAGAAACACTGGCTCCAAACCACCTCAAACACACAGGATAACTGTGCAGACATGCAACAGGCTGGAGTAAATCTGCAGCAATCGTGTGCAATATGCCCAGAAGGCAACAGGGCATGACTGGCACATTTATGAAGGGCAATGAAAAATACTCCTTGGGACAGAGGGTGATCAAAACAACTCAAATAGGACTCCAGTCTAATCTTCTTAATGAACACCGGGGGGGGGGGGGTCATGGTTCGTGGAAAGATTTGTGCTGGTTGTTGGTATGTTTGGGAAGCGGATTTGCAGACATCTCGTCCTGTCTCGGTGGCATGATCAATGCTTCGGAGCTACCTGTGAAACGCTGCGGTACAGTGTCGTCTGGAATTTATTTGGTTCCGTTCCTGTTGTTTCCAGTTGTTTGCCGTACTGGCCGGTATATTGGATCTAGGTCTAGGTGCATGTTGATGGGATCCGGGGATGAGTGCTATGCTGCTAGGAATTCCCGGTTTTGCTTGTCCCATGATTGCTGGGATGTCCAAGTTGAATCTGTGGACACTGCCATCTGTGTGCGCTTGACTACTCAGGCCAGCTGGTCGTGGCGTTTCCTGGTGAGTTGGTGTCCGTGGATGCGGATTGCTAGTTGTCTGCCTGTTTGCCCCAGACAGTGTTTTGTGCAGTCTCTACATGGAAACCTGGAAATGACACGAGTCTTGCACATGCTGGATATCGGGCCTTTTGTCCTGGTGAGCTGTTGTCTGAGCGTGGCTGTCAGATTTAGGCTCCCAGCCACCCAGTCAAAAGGCAGCAGGAATGCAGCGTCAGAGACAGGAGCTGAACATTCAGCCCCTTGTACATGTACTGCTACTATTCCGTTAGATTATGACCCAAGAGCGTGTGCTTGGCTTCCATTCAAGCTAACAGTTTAAAACACTCCTCCACGTGTCTAGGGGAACGTGAGGACTGCAGATGCTGAAAGAGAGAGTTGAGAGTGTGGTGCTGGAAAAGCACAGCACATCTGGGAAGGAGGAGAATCAATGTTTCAGGCATAAGCCTCATTCCTGGTGAAGGGCTTATACCCGAAACGTCGACTCTCCTGCTCCTCGGATGCTGCCTGACCTGCTGTGTTTTTCCCAGCACCACACTGTCGACTCCTCAGGGTACAGCCCAGTTCACCAACACTGAGGAGCTGCTCAACTCCAAGGCCTGTGACATCGATGCAGCATTCAACAGGGTATGGGGAGAAGCAGCCCCAGCAACCGGAAAGGGGAAAGACTCTCTCTGCAGTTGGATTCGACCTTCCATGTGGCAGACAGGCTGGGTTGGTGGACACTACCTCGCAAAGCTCCAGCAAGTCAACGCTGCCGTTTCCCAGGGAAGATAGTCTTCTTCAACTTGTTCAGGAGTGTAATCACACACCACTGCAGCACATGGGACTTGGAACCCTTCCCCCCCAGGCCCAAAGGAAAGGTCACTATCACTGCACCACATTCCTCTGGATACGGTCGTAGGTGCAGCCATCTACAGCAACTGTATCAGTAACCTTCCACCCCACCCTCCAGGAGGCAGGAGTGGGGCTGTTTATCGACTATTGCACAATGTTCAGTTTCAATATGCAGCAAGGGACAACATCCAAACTGTGATGGTCTCCAAGTGGTCAGCTAACCACTGTCCTTAGACATTCAATGGCATAACCATCACTGGATCTTCCACTCGTACCATATCCATTCACCAGAAACCAAGTAAGCCAAAATACCTTGGCTCCCAGAACAGGTCAGAGGCTGTGAATGCTGCAGCAAGTAACTCCCCGGAGTCAGGAGGGCGATGGAATCCTCCCCACTTGCCTTGGAGGGGGACAGCTCCAACAATACTCAAGAAACTTGACATCATCCAGGACAAAGCAGCCCGCGCTGGATTGGCACCACATCCACTCCCTCCACCACCGATGCTCTGTATGCGCTGCAGAAATTCACCAAGGCTCCTCAGGCAGCACCTTCCAAACCCACAACCACTTCCAGCTAGGAGGACAGGTGTAACCTATTCCCCGAGAACTCTGGCTCACCATCTCTGGAAAGGGGATGGGCAATGATTGCTGGGCCCAGGTAGCTACACCCTCACCCACCCTGTCAGCAAGTTAAAGTGAAGCATGCGGCAAAGCACTTTGGGGAAATAACAAATTGGGATGGTTTTATTAAACTTCAGACCCACCACCAATGTTCCTTTTTCACAGATTTGCCAGAAATTTCAGTCTAATCATGACGTGGCATCTCCAACATTGTGATCAGATCAGAGCGTGCTGCTGGATGATAGCAGGAACGTCACCGAGGTGGCAATCTCCTCCCAGGAGTGAAATTAGACAAGATCTGGTTCAATCATTAGCACTTATTGCTGAGATTTCTTAGTTCAATTCGTTCAGATCGTCAAGTTCGAGTGCGGGGGCGGGGGGGCGGGAGGAGATACCTGAAGCAGAGCAAGCAGCAGCTGCAGAATCAGATTGCGATTCCAAGCAGGGGTCTGTGTGATTGGAGACCCTCCCCAATAGCTCCCGTGTGACCGTCACTCCAGCCTTACCACAGTAACTGAACTCACCACCACACATCCTCTTTCAGCAGGGGGGGGGGGAAATGCTTGCAAAATTATTGCCCAAATGTCGTCACCAACATCCCTGTGAGCAGCTGACACCTTGCCTACTGTGGGGAGGGAGGGAAGATGGACAAGTCAGTTTTTGCTCTGTGCCTCACAGACACGCTATTTTCACACTCCTCTCTCTCACTGTCACACACTCAGTGAGCCAGTTAGAGTCCCGGAACAGAAAAACCACCAACATCTTGAGCCCTGACCCTATAAAAAGCAACAGGAAAACTCAAACCGCAGAAAACTGCTCAGCGACCAGGCACCAGAGGCCAGATCTTTGCAATTAGTAAATGGAGACATCCAGGGGAGGCATTATTGGAAAGGAATTGGTCTTCTCATGGTGACCGGGAAATGTGCAACATGAAAAGAGGCAGTAGCAGCTTTAAATATGTACCTGTGAGCAGGGGTTAACGGGCTGTCTAGTAAACGGACACCCCTCCGAAGCAGAGAGTAACACTCAGAGGCAGTGATCAGCTGAACAAGATATCAGAATCCCAATTGATCAGGCCTCCCACCAGCAGCATGGAGAAGCTAATCTGACTGTCGGGCTGTGGTGGTGGGGAATGGCTAGAAGCCAGCTCAGAGATGGAGGTGGGCGATGTGGAGATGATTTCGGCTCAGCTATGTAAAGGGCACGAGGTGACCAAGGTTGACTGCTCCCCACCCAAACGGCTGCTGGAAGGCATATCTGCACCTGCCTCACACAAGGGCCAGAAAGACGCAGACAGACATTCGGCAGGTTTTATTTAATTCACTCTCAGGATGTGGGTGTTGCTGGCTGGGCTGAGCATTTACGTGCCCTATCCCTAATGGGCCCCTCTTGAGAAGGTGGGGGGGCGAGCTGCGTTTCCTGCCCCTGTCCCTAGTTGCCCCCCTTGAGAAGGTGGGGGTGAGCAGCCTTCTTGAACCGCTGCAGTCCATGTGCTGTGGGTAGACCCACAATGTCCCTTAGGGAGGGAATTCCAGGATTGGGACCCAGCCACACTGAAGGAACGGCCGATATATTTCCAAGTCGGGATGGGGAGGGGCTCGGAGGGGAACTTGTAGGGGGTGGTGTTCCCATGGATCTGCTGCCCCTTGTCCTTCTGGAAATGGCCGTGGGTTTGGAAGGTGCTGCCTGAGGGTCTTTGATGAGTTTCTGCAGGATATCTTGTCAGTGAGAGTTTCATGACTTCCAATATAAACAGTGGCATGGGGTACCAGAAATACATTTTATAAGCAGCTCTGGCTCAGCCTTAACCCGCCCAAGACCTCTTCATTATTGCCTGATGTGACATCGGCCGCCTCAACTTCTCCATCCAACCTCACCCCCTCCAACCTCACCATGCCAATCCCTGGTTCACCATCAAACCCACTGACAATGGCGTGGCAGTCAGTCACAGTCTGGAGAATGGACCTGTGTCGCAGAGGCCAAAAGCCAACTCTCCGACACCATGTCCTACTTCCCCTTTGCCATGACCCTACGGTGACCCGTCAGGCCAAAATCACTCACACTGTCCGTGCCCTCGTCGTCCCCAGCCTGGCACTGCCTGGTTCTACCTGCTCCTCAAGGTCCACAAGCCCAACTACCCTGACTGACCCATCACCTCCTCACGCTCCTGCCCCACTGAACTCACCTCGCCCAATCTCGATTCCCACCTACATCCGTGACAACAACCATGCCCTCCATCTCTTCAGTTAACTTCCAGTTCCCCTGCTCTCAGTACTTTCTCTTCACTGTGGGCGTGCAGTGCTTATACACGTCCATACCCCACGAGGATAGTCTCCAGGCCCTTCGCTTCTTCCTCTCCAACAGACCCAGCAGGTCCCCCTCCACCAGTACCCTCCTCCACCTCACCGAACTGCTCCTCACTCTCATCAACCTTTCCTTCAACTCTATTCCCTCCAAATCCAGGGGGTAGCCATGGGCAGTCAGATGGGCCCCAGCTATGCCTGCCTTTATTGGTTATGTTGAACAGTCCCTCTTTAGTACCTACACAGGCACTGTCCCCTAACTCTTCCATTGATGACTGCATCAGTGCAGCATCCTGCAGCCAGGCCGAAATGGAGCTGTTCATCGACTTCGTCCACAAATCACACCCCGCCCTCAAATTCACGTGGTCCATCTCGGACACCTCCACCCCCTTTTCTTCACCTTCCGGCGACACACTCCAGATGGACGTTTACTATAAACCCATCGACTCTCACCTATCTGGACTACCCACCTACCTGCTGCAAGAACTCCATCCCGTTCTCCCAATTCCTCTGCCTCCACTCACCCACCATTTTGAACAACATGCTTCTTCCTCCCTCTGTAATCCAGGCAGGCCTCTGCTACACTACCTCCATTCCCCGTTCCACTGCTCTAAACCCACCCCAACGCAATCAAGACAGAGTCCCCCTTATCGTCAGCTACTACCCCACCAGTCTCCGCATTATCCTTAAACACGTGCTAACTCCAACTAGACCCCATCACCAAGAACATCATCTCATCCTGACCCCTCTCTGCCTTTCACAAGGACCATTCCCGTTGACAGTCCTTGGTTCAAGCCACTCTGCCCACTGACCCCTCCGAACCACCCAGGTACCTGCTGGTACACCACTCCCCTCAGCTCCGTCCAAGGCTCTGGACAGTCCTTCGGAGATCAGACATTCACCTGCCTCTCCTCCAACCTAGTTTACAGTATCAGGTGCTCCCGATGTGGTCTTCTCTACATCAGGGAGACCAAATGTAAACTTTGGAAATGGCTCACCAAGCATCTCTGTGGGCCCACAGGGGGCAACCGGACCGCTCAGTCACCGCCATTTTAATTCCCCATACCACTCCCTTTCCAACATAACCATACTTGGCCTCTTCCATTATCACAACAAATCAGACCGCAGGTTGGAGGAACACCGTATCTTCCACCTGGACAGCCTACAGCCCGAAGGACTCAACACTGGAGATCGCCAAGATTAAAGTAATGCTGGAAAAGCACAGTAGGTTAGACAGAATCTGAGCAGCAGGAAAATCAACGTTTTGGGGGTTGGCCTGTTGGTCAGAAGTGATTCCTGATTAAGGCCTTTGCCCGAAATGTTGATTTTCCTGCTCCTCAGATGCTGCCTGACCTACTGTGCTTTTCCAGCAGCACCTTAATCTCCAGCATCTACAGTACCCACTTGCGCTAATTTCAAATAACCTCCCTTCCCATCCCAGCCCCTGCCCTCCCTGTCATTAGCCGGATTCATCCCTCCCATCGACCAACCCTCTAACTACATTCACCTATCCCCACTTCACCACCCTGCCCTCCCATCCCCTTTAGCTGCAGCTCCCCCTTACTCCCAACCCCCCCCCCTGTTCCTCAGGAGGAGGGAGGACAGGATGGCTTTGAAGAAGAGGGTGCAGAAAGGTTGGATGCAGAGATGCTTTAGTTACGTGGATCATTAAGACAGACTGTAGTGTCCATCACGAAGGAAAAAAGGTCAAAGACTTTGATGACCTCACAGAAAAGGGGAATCTCACTCTTTTTGGTCAAAGGGCAGAAGAACATCACTGAAGGCAGCTGGAAAAGAAGACAAGGGTGATTTTCTGTGGTTGTAAATGTAGCAGGCAGTTCGGATCTGGAATGCACTGTCGAAAGGGTTGATCAAAGCAGATATATGCACTTTCAAATGGAAAGGAGTTGGCACCCGAAGGGACCAAGCCGAGTTACAGGGTTAATGGGGGTGGGGAGGACACTTGAAGAGGTCTTGCAGAGAGTTGTCATAGACATCACAGAAGAGAAGGCTACCTGCTGCTCTCTGCAATTCCACTGACATTTAACACAGCCAAACATCAACAGCACCATCAGAATGACGAGGGAGGGAGGGAGGGAGGGAGGGAGAGAGATGGATCCCAATGGATTAAACACAGGATTGGAAAAACACTGATTCCAGTGGATTAAATACAGGGACTCAGGATTGGAAAAAGACTGATTCCAGTGGTCTGGGGAACTGATGGCAGCTTGGGGAGGTACTTGCTGAGGTTAAAACAATGAAATAATAATGACAGTAAATGAAATGTTAGAACCCACATTCCTCCTTAAGGCACAGAACTACTTATAAAGATCCAAAATCCAAAGGGAAACTTTGAGCGTGAGGGACAGCCCTGCACCTGCTCGCATGGGTACTTTACAGATTCCCAGACTTAATGTGGAATTCAACACCCTTACAGCACACAAGCACTGCTCCCTTTCTGACTGCGTTACATCAGAGGCTGGAACAGGGCCCTGTTGCTCTCCTCCCACTGCTCCACAGGTCACAACATCCAATAAATATTGTTTCCTAGTGAACACAATGACCAATGAAATACTTTCACTACATCAGGACCTAGCAACCAGGTTTCCTCATAAACACAAGTACTGGCACATTACCAAGACAAACCTTATACAATGATGGGAAGATGATTGGTTAACAAACATGTACAGAAGTATAAGTAAGACTCCTTCCAAACAGCCTGAAAACACTTTCCAAGGTAAAAGGGACAAATAACGCATTTCCCTAGCCTTCAGAGAAAAACAGAGTGTAGAATGCCCCAAATTCTGCCACGGTGATGTTCTGGCACACACGGAGTAATCATGGCTATCTCTGGAGGCTGGTAGGCACGCAAAGCTCAAGAAATCCAATAGAGAATGTTCTCCAATCACACATCGCAAGAACAAGCCAGTTTCACAGGAAGGCTCACAGCAAAATGGGAGAGAGCAGCTGTTCAGTCCTTCCTCACCGGTTTTGTTAGCTGCCACACCCCCCCCCCAAAAAGCACACACTCTACCCAGTTCAAGTACTGAGCTACAACCCAGCTGCCAGTTATCATTGCTCATATTGTCTCTGGGAGATTTGTTTTAAAACACAGTCTTCAATGCCCACTGTAGCCTTTTAAATGCCCCACAGTAAATAAACCAGTCCAGATAGCTCCGCAAAACTGAAAAATCAAAGTTTGAAAGATTGTGGAAATATTAAGTTGAAAAAATATTAAATCTAAAGCATCTTTGGAACAATCAGTTGATAGTCAAAGTCTTAAGAGTTATACAGCATGGACACAGACCCTTCCATGCCAACCACAATCCCAAACTAAACTAGCCCCACCTGCCTGCTCCTGGCCAATTTCTTTACTTTTTCTTCCCCCCCACCCTCGATTTCACAGACCAGCTGGAGGTATCTCTGCCATTCCTCAGTAGCTTTGTTTGACCCAGATCCTTTACTTCAAGTCTTGGTCACTTACTCCACCATTCAATCACTGCCATCCTCCACTGTTTGGCAGACCTTCCTTCTGTCCTCCTGCTCAGATACCTCTGCCCACCTCCAACCTTCTCTCAGTTATGGTGGAAAGTCACTGACCTGGTACAATTCTCAGGGACGCTGCCTGCGATTCTCAGATTCCTTGCCTTTCGATGGGGAGTTTTTGACAGGGGCTATGGATGGTATAAACAGGGTGGTGTTTGTCTGTGGATTCTCTCATTGCTAAATACAAACATTCAGTATTACCATAACATGACAACACCCAAGGGGAAGTGTCTCTTTAACTCTGTATTGCCTGGATTCTCCTTTTCACCCCAGCACTCCCATGACCATTCGTGGTGTTTAACCTCCTTGCGATGTTGACTCTTAACTCAGGGCAACCAAGTTTCAGTTCAAAGTTATTACTAAACAGCCGGAGAGAGATTCTGGGTGACAATAAAAAGGAGTCTCTTAACCTTCTTGTGGTGACACCCCTCGGTGACTCTCTGAACATTACATGCAAGCAGTAGATTTTATACCTTGTGTTCTTAGCATCACAGGGTGGATTGCAAAATACCCGTTTTAACCATATAACAGCAATCTCAAGTGAAGAGTGATTGCTACCTTCTTGGGGTGGGTAGTGAATTGTTACTGTATTATTCACAATCTTATGTTAATAGGAAAGGAGGTTAGATAATCAGATTTAGTGTTGTTGGTCTTCACATGACCTTGTTAATAGGTAAGGAAGTGTGTTAACTGGAACAGGAGGTAATTAATAAAATTTATAACCAGGACTAACAGTCTTATTCAGGGTAACAAATACCTTTGCCCAGGGCTGGGAGCAAGCTACACACGTATGGCTCCCAGATGGGAGCGCGGCACCCGCTGTGATTTCCGGTCTCAGTCTGTCAAAGGACAGGTACACAATCCAACATACAGGGAGTCACTCTAATAGGGGATCTCTAACCACTACATTCCCAATACTCCATAACACTATTTCAGCCAAGAAATGAGAATTGTTACTTCTGGGGTTTGCAAACTTCAGTGATGCCTTAAGATTTTGTTTCAATCTTACATCCGAGTCCAGATCAAACATTACCCATTGTAACATACGAAGGGGGGGGGGGGGGCGGTGAGGGGTGGGAATTTAAGGAATTTGAGTTCCCACCCACCCCCCAACCCCAGAAAGTGTGTCCACAGGATCCTCAATGATCTGAAGGACACAGGTAGGGGTTAATTGATGCTGGATAACACTTGGCCACGCACTGGGGCCTGGCGATCTGGTTCGGATCATCAGAAATTTAGTTAATGGAATGCTGGATGATCGCTGTTCCTCTGTATATCTGGAACTCACTGCACGTCAGGGTGGGAGACGGACAGACCCCTCAGGACATTGGAGTAGGATTTAGATGGGCGCTTGCTACTCCATACAAGTGCAGTGGACTCGATTTGCCGAATGGCCTTACTTCCACTCCTATGTCTTATGGACAGGCCAAATACTGGAAGAGGGGGTGAGAGTAGCTCGGGGATTTGTTTTTGAGGGGGTGCGGACTCGATGGTCGGTGCTGTAGACCTCTATGATCCATACATTCCCTTTATGTCTCCCCGAAGAAAAAGGGCCAACCCGTTTCTATACTATCCCTTCAGCCATGTGTTCACCTCCATGCTCCCTTGAGCCATTTTCAGTTTACACATGATATAGGTATCCCACAAAGTCCTGATCTTGGATTTAGCCCTCAGTTCCTGCTCTGTTCAGTACACAGTAGCTGCAAGATGCTAGGGAAAAGACAGCTCAATACGTCAACACACGATTTGTCCTGAAGCGTGTTACCTGGAAATCAGTTTCCACCGAAGTGCCAGTTATAAATCTACTGCACACATGGATCTGAAAACACTGACGCCACTTTAAAGAACCTACTTGTTTTTTCATTGGAGCTAGGGGGTTGAAAATGCCCATCTTCAAGAAAAGAGCTGCTTACTGCCTTGTGCCTGGGCATGGCTACGTGAAGGTGAAACAAGCAAGCAATCTCCTCAACGCAGTTCACAAGTGCCAAGCTCACAAGGTAATGGTGTTACCGGTGACCTCACTGGACACCACAACCTCACCAACTGCCAGGGATCACAGGGCACTGTGACCTCACTGGACACCACAACCTCACCAACTGCCAGGGATCACAGGGCACTGTGACCTCATTGGGCACCACGACCTCACCAACTGCCAGGGATCACAGGGCACCGTGACCTCATTGGGCACCACAACCTCACCAACTGTCAGGGATCACAGGGCACCGTGACCTCACTGGGCACCGTGACTTCATCAAATGTCAGGGATCACAGGGCACTGTGACCTCATTGGGCACCATGACCTCACCACATCATCCTCCCCCCTACAACAGCCTGGGAGTTACCACTGAGGATAAAGTCAACTGGGCTGGCCACAGACTCGGCCATACAAATAGTGCATTCAAGAGCAGGTCAGGAATCCTGCAATCAGTAATTCCCCTCCTGACGCTCAATAACAGCAGTGTGTACCATCTACAAGATACCCTGCAGAAACTCCCCAAACATTCCCTCCCTCCACCCCCCGACACTCAGTAACAGCAGTGTGTACCATCTACAAGATACCCTGCAGAAACTCACCAAAGACCCTCAGGCAGCACCTTCCAAACCCACGGCCACTTCCATCCAGAAGGACAAGGGGCAGCAGACACATGGGAACACCACCCCCTCCAAGTTCCCCTGCAAAATCCCTAACATCCTGACTTGGAAAGATATCACCATCCCTTCACTTTCACTGGGTCAAAATCCTAAAATTCCCTCCCGGACCATATTGTGGTTCAGTGCAACAGGAACATAGGAATTAGAAGCTGCAGTAGCCAATTCAGCAATTTACTCCCGCTCTGCTATTTTAATATGATCATGGCTGACCTTATTCTGGTCTTAACCCCTAGCTGCTGCCTGCTCCCTGTACTCCTTTGTTCTGCTTCTCATCAGAAACATTTTGATTTTTTTCCTTGAATCTGTTGATTGACTCTGCCTCCACAACATTCAGGGACAGTGAGTTCCACAGCTTCACAAATCCTTGGGCAGAAGCAGTTCCACCTCCTCTCAGGTTTGAACCTGCCTCCTCTCACGAAATATCTAAAACCTCTTGCTCGAAGCTGTCCAAGAAGGGGGGAGCATCTGTTCCATGTCTACCTCAACAATCCCCTTTCGCTTTTTATATACCTCATTAGATTCCCCCCCTCTCGTTCTGCTGCATTCCAGCGAAAACGGGTCCAGGTTGCTCCTTGTATGAGAGCCCTTTCATCCCTGGAATCAATCTGGTGAAGCTCCTCTGAATGGTCACCACATCACTCAAGGAAGGAGACCAAAATGGGACACAATGCTCAAGGTATGGTCTCAGCAATGCCTTCTGTAATTATAACAACACTTCCTTACTTTTATTGCAAAAGGACTGAATTGTGAAAGCCAGGATTCCATGATCAGAAGATAGCTCAACACCTTCTCCAGGATAATTATAAATGGCTCCAGACAGCAACGCCCACTTCCGGTGAATGGATAAAGGCTGCTCCTCTTCCTGCAAGCCCCAAAAACTGCACGCTCAAGCAACTTCAAGGCAAACAGAGACTCCTGCGTCAATCTCCAAACCCGGAGAACTTTCTCACTACTGCAACACCGTTTGAGCAAAGCTGCAGCAAGGATTTCAACGAGTGCTCAAGTTTCAGATGGTGGGAAACGCTCAGGAGTAGCAGTGACCAACTAAAAACACGGGGTGTGGTGGAGCAGCATGCTGAACTGGAAACACCGAGACAGGGCAAGCTCGTCAAAAGGACAGCACATAATTCTACATTCTGTGCGGTCATTCTCACACTCCAAGGAAGGAGGTGACTGCGCTGGAGAGGGTGCAGAGGACATTCACCAGGATGTTGCCGGGAATGGAAAAGTCTCCGTAACAAGGAGAGACAAGGATAGGCTGGAGCAGTACAGGCTGAGGGGCAAAATCTGATTGAGGTATACTAAATTACGAGAGGAATAGACAGAGTAGATGGTGAGAATCTCTTCCCCACGCGAAGACCAAAGCGCTTCAGCTTCAGGATGAGAGCAAGCGGTTTTGAGGAGAGCTGAGAAAAGAGGAGGGGTGGTATGAATCCCATGCAGCCTGACGGTGTGGGGGAGGGATGCACTCTTGCAACATTTCAGAGCCACCTGGATAAGCACGGAATACACCAGGAGCAGAAAAGACCAGAGACCAAGAACAGGAAAGTAAGGAATTAATGTCATCTAGTCAGGAGAGACACAGTAAGCCAAAGGGCCTGTTTCTATGCTGTGTACCGGGCTCTCAGATTCACAAAATACCTTACACCGGAGTAACTTAGTGAGGGGTTAACATGAGAGACACAGCAGCCAGTTCACACACTGCAAGCTTCCCCTTCCAGCAACAAAACGACATGCCCAGATCAGCTTTGGGGACAATTTGACCAGGACATTGGGAGATCTGCCCAGTGGTTTTTTTTGGCAGCTGGGTCTCATCCAATGTCCTCGCCCAGCATCTCAGCAGGTCAATGAATCAGTCTAGATTCGCCCTCCTTGTAGCCCTGGAGGGAGGTTCAAAACTAAACGTGAGAGACACTCCGGCAAGTGTTCCGAGCTGACAGATTAACAGCACCCGACATTCAATGGTCTGACTCGGATGGTTTTGGACAAACGTACCATTCTCAGTGACAGGAAGGAAGGAAGGGGAAATGGAGACTGACCGGGCAGGAGGGTTGGGAAAGCCTCCCAGGTGTGTTTGCACATTGATCAGTGAAACACAGCCCAGTACAGAGTGGGAAAGCAGGACGACGGTGTAGAAGACAGATCAAACAAGGGGAGGTTTTAATAAAGATCAGGAGATGCTGCTGCAGTCTGCCCGCCTGCTATTTCTGGGATGCACAAGGGGGCAGGAAGAATTTAATGTCCTTCAACCATCCAAAAGGACAAACTACAGCAGTCACTAACAGCTATTTGCCAAAATGATTGCAGTTTCTTCTAAACACAGACATTGCCCCCTCCTCCCCACCAAACGTGTTATCTGCAACTCTGTACTTGGATATTGCTGGCCATGAGAACTGATTATAAGCCTTCCAAATCTCTCCCCTTAATACAAAAGCCACAAGCTCCCACTTGCTTGAAGCGCTGTTAAAATTAGAATTATGAGCTAACCTCTCTGTAAATCAGCAAACATATGCTGACTGTAACAGTGAGGCAGCCCTGGAAATCCTTACTCCCACTGCAGCAACAGCCACTCAATCCCTCTGCACAGCAAGAGGAGGCCATTCAGGATTCCTTGGCCATGCTAGCTCTCTGAAAGAGAAAGGTCATTTGTCCCACAGCCAAGCACCCATCTGCTTTCCCTTTCTTGAAAGAAATTTTGAGACACGAAACAGAGTAATAACAGCGGGATCTTTGGAATTGGCCCTGCTTTCCAGGATTTGGTGGGAAGATATGATCACACAGAAGGCAGGTGAGCTTCTTGAGGGTGTGAACAGCCTATACAGCATGGGTGTCTGTGAAATGATGAGGACATCGCTGCAGTTGCCAATGTTTGAAAGTTCCCAGCTCATTTTGGGACAGAAGGGAAGTGTAGGTGGAGATGAGCACTGCTTGAATAGGACTGGAAGAAGGGACAGACAGCATGTTAAAACAAAGCACCACAAGCCATTTACACCAGTGAAGTGTTGAGGGAGGGCTCAAGTGAACAGTAATAGGTCAGAAATGGACTAAAGGATCTTCTTCGATTCCTATCGGGGCACCATGATGATAATAGCAACAAATGTTTATGCATTTGACAGAGAGAAAACCCCTTCATATCCACGTTCACCACACAGAGAGAAACACAGAGTTACTGTTACAGATGGATGACCTCCTGTCAGGAACTATTTACTGTATTTCTCTCTACAGGAGGAGCTACCAGACTGAGCGAGTATTTCCAGCATCTTGTGACTCACATGTCCTGTCAATTTTAAAGATTGCTCTCCTCCTGAGTTTCAGTTCCTTTTATCGTGCATGTCCCAACCTTCCAGGCTGAAATGTGCTGTTGTATACCTCTGTGCTCATAACCATTCACCACGTCAGTTTGCATCCCACTGAAAGCCTATGACAATTAGCTTCCTTATCTTCCATATCAGCAGCAAACTCTGAAATTCCAGCTTACCCAGGCTGTTACCAGTAGCTAAGGGGCAGTGATGTTCAGACTGACCTTAGGGAACACTGCTGTCTGCAGCCTATAAAGGAACACCAGGATGATGCTGCCTGACTCCAGGATAATTTACAACCCAGGAGAAAGTGAAGCACTTTGTGAGTAGGTGTCCTGTCTCCCCAATGTCGAGGAGACCACATCAGGAACAAAGGATACAGTAAATGACATGAGGAAGTGCAGCTGAAACTCTGATGGATGTGGAAGGCTCCTTTGGGACCGATCGCATACTCGCCCCCCAGCCACACACCCCTCCATTTATCTCTCCACCCCCTCAGTCCACGAGCCTCATTCCTGATGAAGGGCTCTTGCCCAAAAATGTCGATTCTCCTGCACCTCAGATGCTGCCTGACCTGCTGTGCTTTTCCAGCACCACACTCAACCCTGACCTCAACCCAATCTGCCGCAGTGCCATGGCATTCAATGTTACAACCATGGCTACCTGGGCGAGCTCCACCCCACTGCCCACATCAAATACACTCCCACATTAACCGTCTCATTAAATTTGAGGTCATAACCAAAAATAATCAAAACACAAAATCACTACACACTTGCTGGTCAACAGCACAAATCCAAGTACCAAGCTATTTTGTCACAGATACCCCTAAAAATTGTTCCCTTCCCCAGCCGATCATTACTGGGCACCTACTCCCCCAACCCTCAATTCCCTCCCTGATTAAACATCTCTCTCTATCTCTCCCTCTCAGCCGTGAATACATTGAATGTCCCAGCCCCAACAGCCCTCTGCGATAGGGAGCCCCACAGATTCAATCCCCTCAGACAGAGAAGATATTCCTCCCCATCTCAGTCTTCAACGATGCCCCTGTGGGTCTCAGGCTCTTCCACACAAAGGGCAAACACCCTCTTCCCCATCTCACCCATGTCAATTCCACCACCCTGGCCGACCCATTGTCTCAGCCTGCTCCTGCCCCACTGAACTCATCTCTACCTACTTCGTCCCTGTCCTATTTCCCCAGTCCAGGAACTCCCCACATACGTTCGAGACACCACCCATGCCCTCCACCTCCTCCAAGACTTCCATTTTCCCGGCCCCCAACGCCTCATCTTCACCATGGATATCCAATCCCTCTACACCTCCATCCGCCATGACCAGGGCCTCCAAGCCCTCTGTTTCTTCCTCTCCCGATGTCCCCAACAGTACCCTTCCACCAACACACACATTCATTTGGTCCTCACCCTTAATTTCTTCTTTGAATCCTCCTACTTCCTCCAGTCTAAAGGGTAGCCATGGGCACACGTATGGGCCCCAGCTATGCTGGTCTTTGTTGGCTACGTAGAACAGTCGATCTTCCGTTGTTACACCGGCCCCACTCCCCACCTCTTCCTCCGCTACATTGATGACTGCATCGACGCCACCTCGTGCTCCCGCGAGGAGGTTGAGCAATTCATCAACTTCACCACCACATTCCACCCTGACCTTAAATTCACCTGGACCATCTCGGACACCTCCCTCCCCTTCCTGGACATTTCCATCTCCATGAATGACGACTGACTTGACACTGACATTTTTTACAAACCCACCGACTCCCACAGCTACCTGGATTACACCTCTTCCCACCCTACCTCCTGCAGAAATGCCATCCCGTATTCCCAAATCCTCCGCCTCTGCCGTATCTGCTCCCAGGAGGACCAGTTCCGCCACAGAACACACCAGATGGCCTCCTTCTTTAGAGACTGCAATTTCCCTTCCCACGTGGTTAAAGATGCCCTCCAACGCATCTCGTCCACATCCCACACCTCCGCCCTCAAACCCCATCCCTCCAACCGTAACAAGGACAGAACGCCCCTGGTATTCACCTTCGCACCCTACCAACCTTCGCATAAACCAAATCATCCACCTCCAAATGGACCCCACCAACAGGGATATATTTCCCTCCCCACCCCTTTCCGCAAAGACCGTTCCCTCCGTGACTACCTGGTCAGGTCCACGCCCCCCGACAACCCACCCTCCCATCCTGGCACCTTGCCCTGCCACCGCAGGAACTGTAAAACCTGTGCCCACACCTCCTCCCTCACCTTCATCCAAGGCCCTAAAGGAGCCTTCCACATCCATCAAAGTTTTACCTGCACATCCACCAATATCATTTATTGTATCCGTTGCTCCCGATGCGGTCTCCTCTACATTGGGGAGACTGGGCGCCTCCTAGCAGAGCGCTTTAGGGAACATCAACCACACTACCCTGTGAACAACATTTCAACTCCCCCTCCCACTCTGCCAAGGACATGGAGGTCCTGGGCCTCCTTCACCGCCGCTCGCTCACCACCAGACGCCTGGAGGAAGAACGCCTCATCTTCCGCCTCGGAAGATTTCAACCCCAGGACATCAATGTGGACTTCAACAGTTTCCTTATTTCCCCTTCCCCACGTCACCCTAGTTCCAAACTTCCAGCTCAGCACTGTCCCCATGATTTGTCCTACCTGCCTATCCCCCTTCCCACCTATCCACTCTAATCTCCTCTCTGACCCATCACCTTCATCCCACCCCCATTCACCCGTTGTACTCTTTGCTACCTTCCCCCATCCTCCCCTCTGACCCATCACCTCCAGTCCCCCCCTTACCCCATTCACCCATTGTACTCTATGCTACTTTCTCCCCACCCACCTCTCATTTATCTCTCCACCTTTCAGGCTCTCTGTCTGTATTCCTGATGAAGGGCTTTTGCCTGAAACGTCGATTTTACTGTTCCTCGGATGTTGCCTGAACTGCCGTGCTTTTCCAGCACCATTCTTCTCCAGAATCTGGTTCCCAGCATCTGTAATCATTGTTTTTACCTCAAAGAATCCTGTTCCAATAAGGTCACCTCTCATCCTTCTAATCTCCAGTGAGTACAGAGCCAACCTACTCAACCCTCCTCTTTAGACAGTGCCTCTATACCTATCAGTTAAGCTGACATGCTCCCAGTACAAGCCTACCTCCCCCTAGATGAGGGATCCAAAACTGCTCTCAGTATTGCAGCTGCCTGCATTCCAAATCTTTGTCCTTTGAGTTTGTCAATCCTGCATTGGTGTTAAAAGATTACGTCCAAAACCATGGGCTCTTGCATGTAACCTAATGCATGGTATCTTATCAAACACCTTCTGAGAAATCCAAGTATATTACATCCACTGCTTCCCTTTCATCTACCCTGCATCTGATCGCCACAAAGAATTCTACTGAAATTTTCAGGCCTGACACCCCCTTCATGAGGCCAAGCTGACTTTGTGCAAATACATGATGCACTTCTAAATGCTTTGCTTTACCGTCCTGGATAACAGATTTAATATTTCCCTGACAACAGACATTAAGCTAACTGGTTTACAGTTATCTGAGCTTTGTTTCCTTGCAATTTCAACCCTTCTGCTTTCACTGGAGAGATGGCTCATTCAGACAGGCTGACTTCACTCCTTTCAGGATGATCAATATTTTTTAAATCTCGTTTCATTCAAAGTTGTCATGGCAGAAAGACAACTCCTGACAAAGGGCTTTTGCCTGAAATGTTGATTCTCCTGCTCCGCAGATGCTGCCTGACCTGCTGTGCTTTTCCAGCACCGCGCTCTCGGCTCTGATCTCCAGCAGCTGCAGTCCCCACATTCTCCTCCACGGCAGAAAGACAAGCCTGGTTCTCCGTTTTAAAAAAGATGCAAGGGTCCTGACTTCCCTTTACATTTACTGTTTACTGTCTGCCCGTGATTGCAACACCGAATTCCCAGGGCATCAATGTGGACTCCCGATTCCCTGGAAACCAGGAGCAGAGTTCTTCACAGCCCATTGTGTACAAGAGCAGCCAAACACACCACACTGCTGCATAAATGATGTACAATCAACACTACTTACAGTAATTAGTTATGCAAAGTCTTGGCCATACCTTTCCTCACCTGAAGTCACACACCCAATCACAGAGGAAGGCTCAGTCCGGGGATTTTACTCAGCGGTAGGGAGCACAGTGAAATGCAAATCCACAAAACCTCCCCACACCTTCCTTTACAGTCACTCTTTCAAGCGTTGGTGCTCTGCCTGCCTTAAAGCTGGACATATTACAGCTCCAGGTAACACTCCCCTAGGGTGGCCAGAGGTGAAGGGGGCCAAACCTCCCTTCAGGAATTGAGGCCCCCACTCGCAGACTGTCACCTCAGGGCAGGGGGCTGACGGATTGTCATCCACAGCTTGTTAACCAGAGCACAGCATAAAGAATAGGAGGAGGCCATTTGGCCCTTTGAGCCCGTTCACCCACCAATACGTTCATGGCTCAGATCCAACTCAATACCCGTCCTGCTTTTCTCTCTGCACCCTTTTGATCCCTTTAACCCTACAATCTAACCGGTTCTTGAAAACAGTTGATGTTTTGGCCTCAACCACTTTCTGTAGCAGAGAATTCCATGGCTCCCCCCCCCTCTCTGGGTGAAGACATGCCTCTGTATCTCAGTTGTAAATGGCCTACCCAGTATCCTCAGATTGTGAACTCTTGGTTCAGGACTCTCCTGATCATCAGGAACATCCTGCCCACATTTATGGTGGAAGCAAGGATCAGAAGGCACTGTTTTCAAAAGCCACCACATTCTCACTGGTATCCCAACCTCAACCGAGCTGCTTACAAGAGAGAAAAAAAAGATGATGTGGTCGTTATCACATGAGCGCTGGCAGGAGCTTGCCATGTGCTCCGTTATAACATCGCCTACACTTCCGACACACATCGTTGGTGGTGAAGAATTACATGATGTCTGAGGATGGGACTCTACAGCAATACAAGTGCTTTGTTTTGAAATATTTCCTGGGTCTTATTGATGAGACATTGGTCGCACAATAAGCAAGTCAAGGGAGAAACAGACTTGCCTTAGAAGCAGTTTAGAGAAGGGTTCACGCAACCCATCCCTGGGATGAAGCCGGTACGTTATGTGGAAAGGGTGAGCAAAGAGTGCTAACACTCATTACAGATCAGGTAGGCAAGGTGATTTTATTGTTATGAAGATATGGGTGCACGGTACCTTTAGCAGAGTTCAAAAGCTAGCAGAACTACCTGATGCAACATCATGTGTTCTGAACAAGATAGAACGTAACCATTTGGTCCATCAGTTAGTCTAATTGGTTGCCTGGAAATGACAAAACAAGTATGAACTTGGCCAAGCAGTTTAAATTAAAACACCAAGATATCAACTGCCAATCAAGTTTGAATTAAGTATATTGACAATATTCAAACCAATGACACAATCTGATGCTTTGGGGGTAGAAGACCAACAGGTACCTGTCTCGAGGAGGAGCATGCACAGAGAGAAAACAAAACATCGACACGGACCTGGACAGCAAATCTACAGTAAACCAAACAGCTGGCTGGTTGTGAAATTTGAATTTTTCAGTAAATCTTAATCGGGGGTTTTAATTGGACCAGTATTGTCAATGTAAAAGATAGGTTAGAGGAAGGAGTTGTAAATAGTTAACTATTCTGTTACACTTTAAGAAATAAAGTTGCTAATTTTTACTTGAAGTAGTGACCTTTGGGATAGTTCTTGGCCTCTCGAATTTTCAGGAGATGACTGTACGGGATAAATCTTTCTCTGCTGCCAGTTTAAGTTAAGCAGGGGGTTTACCCAGAGTTGTAAGATTATTGAAACACACAATGATCCAGAGGGGGCTGAGAGAGTGGATGCTGAACGCACGTTTTCTCTCGTCAGGAAGTTTACAGCAAAAGGGCATAATTTTAAAATGAAGACTCTCCATTTTCAGAAGAGGACTATAAATTTCAGGGATCCTCTGGCCCAACAAGCAGCCAAAATGGGATCAATGAATATTCAAGATGGGGTTAGACAATCAAGGTTTCTGGGATGCCAGAAAGGGGAGTTCAGGCCACAATCTAATCAACCATGATCCTGTTCAATGGCAGAGCAGGCTCCAGGAGTCAAGTGGCCTCCTCCTACTCTTAATTCTTGTAATGCTGTTGGAAAAGCGACCATATGAAGAAAATTTGTTGTGGAAGTTATATTTAACCATTGCAAAAGCATGCTGCAAAATCGCTCAAAAACAAGGTTTTCCTGAGTACTGCACATTCTCAGTACAGCTTCAGTAGACACTAGGTATACACTGCTGAGTTTAATTAGGTGGGAGCAACTGTAGACAGATACATTCTTGCTGCTGTATCTATCTGGGTGATACGCAGAGCTCTCTCTTTTACAAACAATCAAACATTTGCATTGATTATCCAGCTCAAGATAAATCTGGAAGAGTTCCTGAAGTTCTCCACCACTTACCTTGTTTGTACATTGCGTTACTAATTCTGACATGGATGACTGACTTCCTTCAGAATTTGCATTGCTCAGTTTGCCATCTTGAAGATGCTGTGACCTCAAATAAGACTAGAATCTCTCAGCTCTTAATCCCAGAAAAATTACCATTATGGTCATTTTCCATACAAATAACAGAAATCCTTTCAGTATGTTGTTATGCATGGACTAGAACGCATAGAGCATTTAACATAAAAAGCATGTTGCACACATCAAAACAATAATGTATAGGAATAGCCCAACTACCAACAGCAAAACTTTACTTTGGGTCTCATCTGACATAGCATATACAATACAAAAGCTAACGTGAGTTAAAACCAAAAGAACTACAAATGCTGTAAATCAGAATCAAATTGCTGGAAAAGTTCAGCATCAGTGGAGAGAAATCAAAGTTACTATTTCAGATCAAGTGATCCTATCTCACCATCATCAGTCACTTGACCCAAAATGTTAACTCTACTTTCTCTCTACAGGTGCTGCCATACCTGCTGAGCTTTTCCAGCAACTTCTGCTGGTGTTCAGGAGATAAACATAAGCAGCTAGACCATAAACTTACAAAAAAAAAGACAACGACAAACGATCCTGGCAGCTTACAGCAATCAAACAGAAACCAAGTCAGCTAAGTAAAAAATGAGGTCTGCAGATGCTGGAGATCACAGCTGAAAATGTGTTGCTGGTCAAAGCACAGCAGGCCAGGCAGCATCTCAGGAATATTCCTGAGATGCTGCCTGGCCTGCTGTGCTTTGACCAGCAACACATTTTCAACCAAGTCAGCTAAGCCTTACCAAATAAACCGATTCCTGGAAACCTGATTGCACGCACAAGGCTGCACTGCCACTAATCTACACCTCTGCAACAGAGAGAGCCAGCCCACTAAACCCAGGCAGAGATTTTGAAGCCAGAGACGTTTGAAAAACGACTCTATTTTGCTTTTCTGTTTGGCCACCTCCTGCAAACCTCAAACCTGGGCTGGTGTGGAGAGGACCCACCCTCCCTCCCACCACCTGTCTGACCACCCACAGAACCCGCCATACATCCCTCTCACCCCCCGGAAAGGGGGAGAAAGAGAGACACAGCGCAGTGAGCAAGAGACACAGCTGATGTTGTGGGGAGGTCAGCATCCAAATGGAGAGGGGGGAGGGGGAACTTCCAGCCACTATATACCATACTGTACCAAACCAGACCAATCAGGGCGGCGGCGGCGGCACGGAGAGATGTCTAACCTGTGTCTCAGGAGCCTCTGGGCCGTGTGTGGTATTTTGGTTGATGTGGGGGGGGGGAAGGAAAGACACGATCAAACGTGGCCCTGCTTCCCTGGAATGGGGGCGGGAAGGAGAGAGCTAATGGCACTGCGCCTGCGCACGCCGCCACTTCCGGCCACCTGGACTACATTTACCGTCGGGCACCGCGCCATAGCGCAGCAGCATCACGTCACATCCGGGAGGGGGGTGGCGGTCACTCCACGACTACATTTCCCGTCGGACACCGCGCCATAGCGCAGCAGCCGCCGCCATGTACGTCACATCACGACTACATTTACCGTCAGGCACCGCGCGCCCCCTTCTCCCCCCCCCTACACAAACACATACCGGAGCCGCCCGTCGTCGATTCCCAGCCCCACGCCGAAAGGTACCGGGAGGCGCCCAGGCCGCCGCTTTATAATAGTTACCGACTGAATGGCGGTCTCCTTTGCTTTTCCTTTATACAAAAGTTCGGCTGACGGACGAATAATAATAATCTTCGGTCGCGAGGGTAACCCGAATCGCGCAAATCCGAAAAAAAAGGGGCGAGGGAGGGCCAATGAGCGGAGCCGTCCTGCCCCGGCGCTCGCTCTGATTGGTCCTCGGGGGCGGGGTGGAGCGAGCGCGCGCGTCTCACCACGTGACACCAACCCAGGTCCCGCCCTCACCCTCCGACCACGTGACCCCCACCGAGCGGCTCACCTCGCCATGACCCCGCCCCTAACGGCGGTCCCGCCTCCCTGCCTCTGACCACGCCCCGTTCCAGGTCACCGTCCTCTGCGCACGACACCATCACGCCTACGCAGACATGACTCGCTTCCGGTTATCCCTCCCCACCCAGACATGACCCACTTCCGGTTATCCCTCCCCACCCAGACAGGACCCACTTCTGGTTATCCCCTAACCCTCCCTCACCCAGACATGACCCACTTCCTGTTACCCCCCCATCCAGACATGACCCACTTCCTGTTACCCCCCAATCCAGACATGACCCACTTCCTGTTACCCCCAATCCAGACATGACCCACTTCCTGTTACCCCCATCCAGACATGACCCACTTCCGGTTATCCCTAACCCTCCCTCACCCAGACATGACCCACTTCCGGTTATCCCTAACCCCCTCACCCAGACATGACCCACTTCCTGTTACCCCTCTCACTCAGAAATGACCCACTTCCAGTTATCCCCTAACCCCTCCTCTCCCAGACATGGCCCACTTACTGTTACTCCTTAACCCCCCCCTCACTCAGACATGACCCAGTTCCTGTTAGCCCCTAACCCCCACCCCTCACCCAGACATGACCCAGTTCCTGTTAGCCCCTAACCCCCACCCCTCACCCAGACATGACCCAGTTCCTGTTAGCCCCTAACCCCCACCCCTCACCCAGACATGACCCAGTTCCTGTTAGCCCCTAACCCCCACCCCTCACCCAGACATGACCCAGTTCCTGTTAGCCCCTAACCCCCACCCCTCACCCAGACATGACCCAGTTCCTGTTAGCCCTGAACCCCTCATCTAGACATGACAGTTAAGAGAGTCAACCTCATTGTTGCGGCTGCGGAGTCTCTTTCTCTCTATCTCTGCCTTGAATATAGTCAATACCCCCAGCAGCCCTCTGCTGTAGGGAATCCCTTCAGAGAGAGAAGAAATTGCTCCCATTCCTGTCTTCAATGGGCAGCTATTCCCGATCCTTGTTCACTGGGAGGCGGATGAATCCTTGGGATTTTAACCGTAAGACACTGGAAGAGCAGCAGGCCATTCAGTCAGTGAATGGGATCGGAGCTGATTCGATATTCCTCCTGCCTCCTTCCTTGCCTGTTCCGTCGGTTTCTCTGACTGATCAGAAATCTCTCGATCTCAGCCTTCAGGACTCTGTCCCCTCAGCCCTCTGTGGCAGTGAGACTCTCCATTCTCAGACAGAAGGAATTCCTCCTCATCTCAGTCTGAAGTCCTCTCCAGCAGAGAAGGCCGTGAATGGTCAGTCTTGCAGTACAGGTAATTCTACTGTAACAGGTCTTTTGTTAATGTGGGTTACGCCACCAGGTGAAGAGGGAATGCTGTTTCTAAAGCGTGAACTTTTAAAGTGTGTGTTGGCTCTAATGCACTTACATCACCAAGTCTTTTAGTGTATTCGTAACGCGTAACTTTTGTATAGTGCAGAGTTGGACAGCATCGCATCTGTCGCGTTCTGGAAGAAATACCTGTATGTTCCAGAGACAAACCGAGGGGTTTCTGGATACTGGAGAGATCAGGGAATAAAAGGATTGGTGATCCCGGGGGATTGGTGCCCCTCCCATAGCGAGGAAACTGTCTGGGAGTTTTGTCAGTGTGCTGTGTCCGATTATGCCGGGATCCTGTCGCTGATTGTTCCTGCTGTCTGGGATAATCCATGAGGAGTGTTACTGACCTTTTCGTTTGTGGTACTGGCCAGGGTCAGCGTCGCTGCCGTTGCCATGGTTTCCCGGAAGCAGGAGAGGTTACTGCGCTACGTGGAGGATGGCAACGTGTTGAAGTTGAAGTCCTACCTGCGCAGACACCCCGGGCTGTCAGTGACATTCAGGGGACGGAAGGGCCGAAGCCCACTCCATGTGGCCTGCTCCCAGAGAGGCGACGCTATCATCAGGCTGCTCCTGAAACACGGAGCAGACCCCTTACTCCAGGACCACAGGGGCAATACCCCGCTGCACCTTGCTGCCCGCCAGGCAGTGAAGAGAGGAACCAGAGGTAAGGAACAGCTCTGCTCACAGCTCAGCATGGGAGATCACCATCAGGACAGGGACACCCATCAGACAGGCAGGCTAACACTCTCTCTACACGGGGAGGGAAAGCTCCCTCTACACTGTCCCCCCCCATCAACACACTCAGGACAGGGACACCCCCAAACAGGCACGCTAACACTCCCTCTACACTGTCCGCCTCATCAACACTCCCAGGACAGGAACAGCACATTGTTAGATACAGAATAAAGCTGCCTCTACACAAGGAAGGAAGAAGCTTATGTGAGGGTGAGATGTGAAGGCACAGTTAGGGCACATGAGAGTTATGTTGGCCTGGAAAAACCGAAAGAGAGGGCTAAGAAGAGCCAAGAGAGGACATGAGATGTCGTTGGCGGATAAGCTCAAAGACAACCCTAAGGCCTTCGATAGGTATATCAGGAATAAAAGAATGACTCGAGTAGGATTAGGGCCAATCAAGGCCAGTAGTAGGCAGTTGTGTGTGGAGTCAGAGTAGATAGGGGAAGTGCTAAATGAATATTTTTTGTCGGTATTCACACAGGAAAACGACAATGTTGTTGAGGAGAATACTGAGATACAGGCTACTACGCTAGACAGGATTGACCTTCAGAAGGAGAAAGTGTTAGCAATTCTGGAAAGTGTGAGAATAGGTAAGTCTCCTGGGCCAGATGGGATTTATCCGAGGATTCTCTGGGAAGTCAAAGAGGAGATTGCAGAGCCTTTGGCTTTGATCTTGATGTCATCATTGTCAACAAGAATAGTGCCAGAAGACTGGAGGATAGCAAATGTTGTTCCCTTGTTCAAGAAGGGGAGTAGAGACAACCCTGGAAATTATAGACCAGTGAGTCTTACCTCAGTTGTGAGTAAAGTGTTGGTAAAGGTTAGAAGAGACAGGATTTATAATCATCTAGAAAGGAATAATTTGATTAGGGATAGTCAGCACGGTTTTGTGAAGGGTAGGTTGTGCCTTATTGAGTTCTTTGAGAAGGTGACCAACCAGGTGGGCGAGGGTAAAGTGGTTGATGTGGTGTATAGGGATTTCAGTAATGGGGTTTGATAAGGTTCCCCACGGTAGGCTATTGCATAATATACGGAGGCATGGGATTGTGGGAGATTTAGCGGTTTGGATCAGAAATTGTCTGGCTGAAAGAAAACGGGGGGTGATGGCTGATGGGAAATATTCATCTTGGAGTACAGTTACTCGTGATGTACTGCAAGGGGCCACTGCTGTTTGTCATTGTTATAAATGACCTGGATGAGGGCATAGAAGGATGGGTTAGTAAATTTGCAGATGAAACTCCGGTCGATAGATCTGTGGATAGTGCCAAAGGATGTTGTAGGTTACAGAGGGACATAGATAAGCTGCAGAGCTGGGCTGAGAGGTGGCAAATGGAGTTTAATGTGGAAAAGTGTGAGGTGATTCATTCTGGAAGGAGTAACAGGAATGCAGAGTACTGGGCTAATGGTAAGACTCTTGGTAGTGGCCATGATCAGAGAGATCTTGGTGTCCAGGTGCATAGATCCCTGAAAGTTGCCACCCAGATTGATAGGATGTTAAGAAGGCGTACAGTGTGTTAGCTTTTATTGGTCGAGGGATTGAGTTTCAGAACCACGAGGTCATGCTGCAGCTGTACAAAACTCTGGTGTGGCTGCACTTGGAGTATTGCGGACGGTTCTGGTCACTGCATTGTAGGAAGGAGGTGGAAGCTTTGGAAAGGGTTCAGAGGAGATTTACTAGGATGTTGCCTGGTCTGGAGGGGAGGTCTTATGGGGAAAGGCTGAGGGATCTGAGGCTGTTTTCGTTACAGAGAAGGTTGAGAGGTGACTTAATAGAGACATACAAGATAATCAGAAGGTTAGATACAGTGGACAGTGAGAGCCTTTTTCCTCAGATGGTGATGGCGAGCACAAGGGGGCACAGCTTTAAATTGGGGGGTGATAGATATAGAGCTGAAAATGTGTTGCTGGTAAAAGCGCAGCAGGTTAGGCAGCATCCAAGGAACAGGAAATTCGACGTCTCGGGCACAAGCCCTTCAGGAAATATAGGACAGATATCAGAGATTAGTTTCTTGACTCAGAGAGTAGTAGGGGAATGGAATGGCCTGCCTGCAGCAGGAGTAGACTTCACAACTTTAAGGACTTTTGAATGGTCATTGGATAAACATATGGATGTTAATGGAATAGTGTAGGTTAGATGGGCTTCAGGTCGGTTCCACAGGTTGGTGCAACATCGAGGGCCGAAGGGCCTGGACTGCACTGGAATGCCTTCTGATCTTCTATTTTCTACACTGTTTCCACCCCCCGCCCCTGCCCCCGCCCCTCAATCAAGCACTCCCAGGACTGGGACACTACGGGGTCAGATACAGAGTCAAGCTCCCTCTGCCCTGACCTTATCAGGTACATTTGGATAGCCGCCTGTTTCCCCTGCAGTCTGCCTTTGACCGTTCTGTGAGCTGGAAGCAGGTGTTGATGTCTGAGCCAGGCAGTGAGGAACTTTGGTGTCTAACTGTGGCCCCTCTGCTTCTCTCCAGTCTATGAGGATCTGGTTGTCCCCCTCAGGAAGTCTTGCCCAGCGGCTATGGATGTGCTCAACAGGGAAGGCCTCACTCCTGGAGACCTGCTCGGGTCGATGAAGATGTGGCAGGTAACTGCTGCTTCCTGGCTTCCCTCTGCTCCCCTCCACCTTAACGGTATCCCAATGTCAGTAACTCCATCACCGGCTGGGCTTTGAGCTGAACTGTCAGTTGGTGGGTTTATTTTAATCATTGGTTTGTGGGGAACGTGTGCGTTGTTGGCTGGGACAGCGTGCGCTGGCTATCCCTTGAGAAGGTAGTGCCGAGTCTCCTCAGCAAATGGCTGCAGAGGGACCCCACCCCCTGCCCACAGCACCGTCTGGGAGGGTATTCCAGGCGCAGCATCATTGAAGGAGCAGAGATCGGTTTTCCAGTCAGTGTGGCCATGGCTGGTGTTCCCATTCTCCAAGTGAGCAACCCCGCAACTCTGTTCCCTTGTTCAACTCCGAAACATCCAGCAACAAGACAGCTCCCTGTTTTAATGAGGAAAATAGGCTCGAGGTTTTTATTTTGAGCCTGTGAGAGGCATTGCAAGACCCAGCTAGGAGTCATCCTCACTAGGACGTTAGCTGGCTCTCTGTCCGTGAATACTGTCCGGCCCACCCACCGTCATTCCCAGCATTTGTTGGTTTCCGTGTAGATCCCAGCCTCTGCAGTCGATGAGCTCCAACCCAATCGTTTGCCTGGTTCTGAGATGTCGGCACCCTGGGTTGGCCAGCATTTGGTGTTGCCCGTTCCTAAAGAATCTCCAGCTCGGGGGGGCCAACTCGGTGGCTGTGGGCCTGGAGTCCCGCGGTGGGCCAGCCCGGCTAGTTTGCTCTGCCGAAAGGGGACGAAACGGGAGTGCCCTAAGCCCATCGACAGCTCAAACCGACAACAAGTCCCCGTTTACCTGCCCTGTCGCCACAGTGTTTGTAACCCTCTGTTGTTCAGCAATGCCCCAAGCTTAAAGCTTCCTCCCCTCCCACCCCCTCTGTCCCCGGCAGCCCCTTGTGTTCCAACCATTCTCTCTCCAGCTCTGCAGTTGTCTTCAAGCTCTCCAGTAGTCTGAGATCTCCATTCCCCCCCCCTCCCAGCTGCAGCTGCTGTGGGATTCAGTTCATGTATCCTGGAGCTGTTTCACCCCAGTCCCTGGGTCACTAGGCCCACTGTGCTGGCACACTACTTAACCAGGTGAGTGTGCACACTGCTCCCCTGGTAATGCCAGTTGTAGGATGTTGTGTGAATCAAAGGCAAGTGACCAAGGGTGACAGCTGAACTGTGACCCCCATCTCTCACGTGTCAAACAGCTGGCTGTACAGTAGCTGCAGTGGAGTCTGTGCTCAGTGCGCACTATAGTGCGCCAGTATGTGATCACATGGGGGAGCACTTGCATTGACAGTGCTGTGGGGGGTGAGCGCATGTTGGTCGTTGGCTGATTGATTGATTGAGAAAATCCACCCTGGCTAACTGTTTCCTTCCAAAGTCACAGCAATGTCCAGGGGCTGAGGAAGAGAACGAGATAGCGAAGGATCAAGCCGACAGGGAGTGGTACCAGAAGCTCTCTGCTGAATGTGAGGCTGAGTTCTACACCCAGTGTGGGCGCTATGAAGGTGAGGAGAATGGAGTAGGGGGAGGAAAGGCTCAGAACTATGCTGTGCAATACACTCGGAGAGTCTCTCAGAGCGTTCAGTCCAACCCGTCCATGCTGGCCCAGATATCCCAACCCAATCTAGTCCCACCTGCCAGCACCCGGCCCATATCCCTCCAAACCCTTCCTATTAATATACCCATCCAAATGCCTCTTAAATGTTGTAATTGTACCAGCCTCCACCACATCCTCTGGCAGCTCATTCCATACACACACCACCCTCTGCATGAAATTGTCCCATAGTGCCCAGGGATGTGTAGGTCAGGGTGGATTGGCCATGGGGAATTGTCCCATAGTGCCCAGGGATGTGCAGGTTAGGGTGGATTGGCCGTGGGAAATTGTCCCATAGTGCCCAGGGATGTGTAGGTTAGGGTGGATTGGCCATGGGAAATTGTCCCATAGTGCCCAGGGATGTGTAGGTTAGGGTGGATTGGCCATGGGAAATTGTCCCATAGTGCCCAGGGATGTGTAGGTTAGGGTGGATTGGCCATGGGAAATTGTCCCATAGTGCACAGGGATGTGCAGGTTAGGGTGGATTGGCCATGGGAAATTGTCCCACAGTGCCCAGGGATGTGCAGGTTAGGGTGGATTGGCCATGGGGAAATTGTCCCATAGTGCCCAGGGATGTGTAGGTTAGGGTGGATTGGCCATGGGAAATTGTCCCATAGTGTCCAGGGATGTGTAGGTTAGGGTGGATTGGCCATGGGAAATTGTCCCATAGTGCCCAGGGATGTGCTGGTTCGGAGCATTAGTCAGGGGAAAATGTGGGGGAATGGGTTTGGAAGGTTGGTGTGGACTTGCTGGGCTGACGGGCCTGTTTCCCCACTTCTGGGATTCTATGAAAGAACAGCGGGTACTCTCTGTGGGAGATCACTCGCTCTGGCCTCCCTCCATCCCTCACGGGTGTAAACATCTTCTCCACACTCATTCTCCATCTGACCCTAAACCAAAAAAGGTGTGTCCTCCTTTCTCAAAAGGACACCTGAGCAGTACAGCAGTGATAGCAAGACCGAAGCAGGAGAGGTGAGGAGGAGAGTTCACGTTAGAGATAACCTCGGAGCCGAGATGCTGACAGGGTCTCTGTGTCTCCCCAGACCTGTGTTTGTTGCTGAGGGTTAATTCCCAGAATTCCCTGGCTATTTGCTGCTGGGCTGCACCAGGCAGGTGCCCCCCCCCTCCACTCCCCACATCCCCCCACTCCCCCCACATCTCAGCATGTCCCATACTGAACCTTCCCAAATCCTGGGTCCTCCGACCCTGTCATCACTTGCTGGCTCTTCTCTCCCCGACCCCCCCCTGCTGCCCCCACCCTCCTTTAGTTCCCTCGGGGCCTTGAATACCGAGGTGGGGGAGGGGCAAGCAAGAGTGTCCCACCTTCTGCAGGGGCATGACTGAACCCCTGTGCTCTGTGCTGAGCTCCCGGCTGGTCGACATTTCGAGAACCCCACCCACTCTCCCTTCCCCCTTTGATCTCCTTACTGGAGAAAGGGTATACCTGTACAGGAGGGGCATAGAGAGGAGGTTGATCTCGGAGCTGAGAGGGTGGTCTTAGGGGGAGAGATTGACTCGGTTGGGGCCACACTGCCAGATACACGATCAGAAGGGGATGGAAGCTTTGGGGAGAGAGGGAGAGGGGGAGAGAGAGAGGGAGGGAGGGAGGGAGGGAGGGAGGGAGGGAGAGGGTGTGTGCAGGGAGGGTTCACCAGGACGCTGCCTGGTCCCGAGGGCATTGACTGTGAGGGAAGGTTATAAAGGCTAGGAATGTTTTCACTGGAAAGACGGTGCCTGAGGGGAGACCCTGATCGAGGGCTACACAGTAACGTGGGGAACAGGCAGGGTGGGATAGTCAGGGGCTTTTCCCAGGGGTTGAAGTTTCAATTACAATGGGGCACAGGGTCAAGGTGCGAGGTGGGGGGGGGGGGGGGGGGGAGTTTAAGGGAGATGTGCGAGGGAGGTATTTCACGCAGAGAGTGGGAGGAGCCTGGAAGACACTGTGTGAAGAGGGGGTGGGAACAGACACGTTGGGGTCATTTCAGAGGCAGCTGCATAGGGGATGGGGTGGGGAATGGAGGGATATGGACCGAATCAGGGGTGGCATGGTGGCTCAGTGTTTAGCGCTGCTGCCTCTCAGCACCAGGGACCCAGTTTCGATCCCAGCCTTGGGCGACTGTCTGTGTGGAGTTTGCGCATTCTCCCCGTGTCTGCGTGGGTTTCCTCCGGGTGCTCCGGTTTCCTCCCACAGTCACAAAGATGTGCAGGTCAGGGTGGATTGGCCATGGGAAATTGCCCGTAGTGTTGGGTGCATTAGTCAGGGCTGAATGGAGGGGAATGGGTATGGGTGGGTTACCCTTCGGAGGGTTGGTGTGGACTTGTTGGGCTGAGGGGCCTGTTTCCACATTGTAGGGAAGGTAATCTGTAAGGCCAAATAAGAGCAGGAGGTTTGATGTTCCGTGCAGTCAGGGCATAATGATCAGCACAGGCTTGGAGGAGCCGAATGGCCTGGTCCTCTGCTGGACTGCTCTTTTTTAGTCTGTCTGTGTCTGTCTATGTGTCTGTGTGCGCGCGCCTGTCAGTGTGTCACTGTCTGCGCGTCACTCTGTGTGTGTGTCACTATGTCTGCCTCTGTGTGTGTGTGTGTGTGTGTGTGTGTGTGTGTGTGTGTACGCGCGTGTGTGTGTCTGTGTGTCCCTGTCCGTGCGTGGGTCTGTATGTGTGTCTGTCTCTGCGTGTGTCTGTGTCTGTGTGTCACTGTCTGTCTGTCTTTGTGTGTCTCCGTGTGTATGTGCATGTCTCTGAGTCTGTTTGTGTGTGTGTCACTGTGTCTCTGAGTGTGTCACTGTGTGTGTGCCTGTCTGTGTCACTGTCTCTGTGTGCCACGTGTGTGTGTCTGTCTGTCTCTGTGTCTGTGTGTCCCTGTCCCTGTCTCTGTCTGTGCGTGGGTCTGTATGTGTGTCTGTCTCTGCGTGTGTCTGTGTCACTGTGTGTGTCTGTCTCTGTCTGTCCGTGTGTCTGTCTGTCTGTGTGTCTCCGTGTGTCTGTCTGTGTGTGTGTCACTGTGTGTCACTTGTCTGTGTCTGTCTCCGTCTCCGTATCTGTGTCTGTGTGTCACTGTCTGTCTGTGTGTGTTTCTCCGTGTGTCTGTGCGTGTCTGAGTCTGTTTGTGTGTGTGTGTGTGTGTGTGTGTGTGTGTGTGTGTGTCACTGTCTCCGTGTCTGTGCGTGTGAGTGTCTGTGCATCTGTCACGGTGCGTGTGTGCATGAGGGTGATACTGAGGCCTGGGCTCTGAGATGTAGAAATGTTGGGTTCTGGGAGGGGGGGGGAGGTTAGGAGGATGGGGGGGTGGTGTGGGATGGTGGTGGGGTGGGGTGGACAGGTACTGACCCACTTTTCCTCCTTTCTCCTCCTCCTCTCACAGAAGACCTGTCCACGGGAGAGGCAGAGCCTGAGACATACGATACCTGGGCCGACCGCCTGGCGAGGGAGTACGCGGCGAAGCGATGCAGAGGGGCAGGGAACAGCTGGAGCAGGGAGCAGTGGGCCAAGGGGAAGGAGAAGGAGCAGCAGGAGCAGGAACACCAGCGATACCTGGAGCAGGAACACCGGCGATACCAGGAGCAGGCACAGAGGCTCCAGGTGGAGCGGGCAGCTAGCCACAAGCAGCGATATGAGCGAAGCTGTGCCCACATCTTCGGTCAGGGCTCTCCGGGCACCAGGATCCCGCTGAGATACAGCGACATCCCGTGGCCTGCTCCCGGCGGCACGGTCGAGGAGATGGTGGCGGTGATCCTGCACGGGGTGGATCGCGGAGATCCGAGTGTCTACCGCCGCTACCTGAGGGGGCAGCAGGTCATGTGGCACCCCGACCGCTTCACCCAGCGATGTGGGGACCGCCTGGCACAGGCTGACCGCCAGAGGATCCTGGACACTGTCATTGCCCTGTCCCAGGCCCTCAACAGGCTGGCTGATGGTGCCCGCTGATGGGCTGGACAGTACAGGGCTGGGATGGGCAGAGTGGCCTCCTGCTCCTGCATTGTGATTCCCTCATCGGCCTCCCTGTGTGGGCCAGCAGGAGGGGCTGGGATGGGTAGAGTGGCCTCTTGCTCCTGCACTGTGATTCCCTCATCGGCCTCCCTCTGTGGGCCAGCAGGAGGGGCTGGGATGGGCAGAGTGGCCTCCTGCTCCTGCTCCTCCGCTGTGATGCCCTCATCGGCCTCTTTCTGTGGGACAGCAGGAGGGGCTGGGATGGGCAGAGTGGCCTCCTGCTCCTGCTGCACTGTGATTCCGTCACCAGCCTCTCTCTTTGGACCCTGTCGGAATTTCCCAATCCAACCCACACCTTCCGAACTGAGAGTCAAACCCATTTGAGAACAGCTCCATGTTATCCCATCCGGAACAACAATCCATGCTCGCCTGGACGTTGACAGAGAGGTGGGGTGGTAGGCAGGCTGACAACATCAAACAATTCCAAAGGTGGGGAACAAAAATCAAAGACTCGCTGGTTAGCAGGGCTGCCTCACAGCACCAGGGAC